>NC_064850.1:3275000-3327500 GCF_024139225.1 Suncus etruscus | reverse complement strand
CCCCCCAGAATTTTTCCATTATGCAAAATAGAAGCTAGGACAAAAACAATGATAGGATCAAAATATTTTACATCAGTAATAGGTGACTCTCAAAGTAATTGGTAATTGCTTATATAATTTAATTCTTAGTTTGATTTAATTTCATAATTTCACCACCACCATATTGTAAACAAAAAGGGAACAACTTACTCCTTATTACATACAACTACAGAACAGCTAAAATCCAAATATTTTGGAATATACTTATTAGAAAGCATGTATAATTGGAGAGAAAGCAGGTTTTTGTTCCACCTGAAAGCAAAGATCAATATATGATTAATGATGAAAGATTAGTCAGATCATTCTGAATTCTTTAATGAATAAGCAAGGAAAATGTAAATAAATAATGGCTTCCACATGCTTCTATTAGCAGCACGTCAACATGTTAACTTGATTCATTGAGTTGCTCCTTAAAAGAGTTACTTTATCCATTCCAGTCATATGATAATCACCGTATGCCATAGTACCTCTTCTGTCAAGATAGCACAGTGGTTAAGAATGTGGACTTGGGGGGCCGGGCGGTGGCGCTAAAGGTAAGGTGCCTGCCTTGCCTGCGCTAGCCTTGGATGGACCGCGGTTCAATCCCCCGGTGTCCCATATGGTCCCCCGAGCCAGGAGCAACTTCTGAGCACATAGCCAGGAGTAACCCCTGAGCGTTACTGGGTGTGGCCCAAAAACCAAAAAAAAAAAAAAAAAAAAAAAGAAAGTTAGGCTGCTCAGGTTCAAATCCCAGTTTTACTACTTACGATGTGGTATGTGCCTGATACTGCTTGCTTCCCTAATGCTTGAGTATAAAGATAGCATCAATCAACAGTGGCATACCTCAACTTCTACCTATATGCAGCACTGAAGATTTCTGACAGGAACTCAGAGGAGAAAGGAGGGGGGTACATTTCCTTGACTCCTATCTGCAAGGTTACCATGATTTAACAATGAACCCAACTCCCAGAGAACACTGCAAGGTGTTATAGCCTGCAAGGTGCTATAGTCTTCAGGTATCTCTCTCCTGAGTTTTGCCAGCTACTGCCTCACTTCATCCATTACCACCAAGTGACAGTAATAGCTTGCCTGCTCCTAGTTCTGTCAGTAATCCTGTATGCCCTCATTTGTAGCAAATCCATTTTAACAATTTTAGATGTCATCTATGACTTATTTGGACTCTGATACACAGAGTTATACTGGGTAAACTGCCTACCCAGCATTATTTACTGGGTCAATCTTCCATCCCTCCACCTATAAAAATAAGTAATGATTGGGGCCGGAGCAGTGGTGCAAGTGGTAGGGTGTTTTTGCCTTGCAAGTGCTGACCAAGGAGGAATGGCAGTTTGATCCCCCGGTGTCCTATATGGTCCCCCAAGCCAGGAGCAATTTCTGAGTGCATAGCCAGGAGTAACCCCTGAGAGTCACCAGATGTGGCAAAAAAATAAACAAATAAATATAAGTAATGATAATAACATCCCCTGCAGCTTGTGAAGATTCAATGAGTTATTAATATATATGGAATACTTGGATCAATGCCTACTACGTATTAAGCATAATTATTTTTACTTCCACTACCTTCATCACTACCATCATCGTCATTATTGCCATCATTAGCCAGCACTAATAAACAAAGGTCCTCTAGGAGTTAACCATCTGGTTTCTTGCATGCTGAGTTGTTTGTAGAGAGCTTTTTCTTGAAGAAAGGACCCAAAGAAATCTGACAATTATTATAGAAAGTAGCTTAGGGGAAACTCAAGGGTGATTTAACAACACCAGGCAAATGCATTAAGATCGATGGCCATTACTAGTGGTCCCGTAGGATTTTTACATTCAGTTGCTTGCTCTGTGTTTGCTCAAAGCCTTTTTGATGTATCGTATCCTAAATTCATAGACATCTCGGGCTAAAAAGCAATGCAAACTAGAAACATAGCCCCTCAATTAACACTCTATTTAGAAAAGAAAATTGATTTAACTAAAATAAATGTACAAGCCTTTCAGATGCACATCCTGAGTAAGAAAAGTGGGGGTCAGAGAAAATATTAAGGTCTTTTAGTTTTGTCCAAGAAACAAGAGCAGGAGTAAGACTAATTTATATATTTGAAGACAGTTATTTCCAGCCAAAGTTTCCTAAATCAAGAAAGAATATTATTGTATTCTTACCCTGGAGAAGGGAAACAGATCTTAATATAAACAAAAGAAGAAGAAAAAGAAAAAGAAAACAGAGAAAAACAAAAGTCACTAATTCATTTTGCAGATTGATTTATAATACCAGTTAGGTGCAGATAATATAAATATCTGTGTCTGAAACAGATGAGTAAGATGTACATTCAATTCCAAGAGTGACAATAGATGAGAGTTGGGGAGCACAGGGAAGTGGCAACACCTAAAAACAAAGAGAAACCTATGCCAAAGTCAATTGTGAAAGTCCTTCTCCCTCCAGACAGTGAGGACTAAATTCATCCTCTGCAAAATTAGAATCTTTGGGGGAAAGAAACAAGACCTTAACCTTAAATATTTAATCTTTTTAAGTCTCTATTTCCTATAAAACAAGAGGGTGGGACCTCTTTGGTTCATGTGATTCCTTCTTGTTTCTTATTTCTAGGGTTCAGTGAATTTTCAATTGTACATCACAGACCTCAAAGAGCCTTTTTCCAGGCTTAGATTCAATGACAAATAAACAGATGAAGGCAATATTTTACCTGTCTTAGGATCAAAGTTGCTTTTGAGATTTATTCTTAATATCTTTGAGTGGTTTTCTGATCCCTGCGTTCAAAAATTCATTTTAAACTCATCATCCAGTTGCTTCAAACTCCTGGTGAACAAATTTAGAAGAAATTGATTTATGAGAAGCCTGCCAAAGGCCACTTCATTAATATGTCCAATTAGAAAACCCTCTTGGAAGAATAAATTAAAATGAGAAGGATAAAAAAGACACTTGAAGTAATGTTGGAAAACAAGCCATTGACTGAAAGATGCTTGTATCACAGATAATCAGAAAAGTGCCAGTGGCTGGAACTGATTTAAAAAAAAATAAGTAAATAACTGCAAATTCAAAGAGAACAAAAATCCTACAGGAGAATGGGAAAAGGCTCACACACTGTTACAGAAATGTCAGTATGCATTAAAAGATAGTTGGCCTCCTTAGTAATCAGAGAAATGTATATGAAAACAACATAGCCGTCTCATTGCTATCACTTGGCGAAAATGTAAATGACTGGCAAAACCAAGAGCTGGTGAAGACATGCAGACATAAAGACAGGCATGGCTGGAGTAGTAAAAACAACCATTTGGAGATACAATCTAATGAAACTAAAAACATGCATACCCAAAGGCCGAGTAATTATATATACTTCCAAGAATATAATTCAGTGAGCTTAAGCAAAGAGCTCACACAATGGGTTTCAAATGGCAAAATGTATAAATAGAAAAAGTAGACCCAAAATGCTATCAAGTTGGAAAAATAATTTGAAGTAGGAAGACTTCATCTAAAATTTCTGCAAGGAGGTACAGTAAATGCTCCCCATATACACCTCAAACCAGGCCCTTTGCCTGTTCTGTATTGTGAATGGGGGGACAAAAAAAATAAAATAAAATTTCTGCAAAACAGACTCCACATCAACTGGATAAGGTGCACTCCAAGAGAGGTTGAAGGGAAAAAGGAAGAAGTTTGGGGATAAAATGCCATTTAATATTAAAGTCAATCCACTGCCACCCTATTTTCTCGACTGAGTTTTGAATAGCCCTGGAGTGGGGGAGGACGGATTCAGGCAGCATTTAATAAGGTTGCTTTCGCATTTGTTTTCAAACTTTGTTCCAAGAACCCTATGATCTAACTGGAATGGGTCACCCTAATCTGTTTGTGGTTGAGAAAAATCAAGACTGGCTGGAGGTGAAACGCCTACCAAGTTTTCAGCCCAATCAGTTTAAGAATTAGAACTCATTCTTTTCACTTCACTTTGATCACTCTAAGCATTTTGGAAGGGGGAAGTGCCTCTTTCTACAAATTATGTGCAATCAAGCAATTTTTAAGACCCCCTCAAGAAAAGCTGCCAATTGTGTGCAGTGTCAACAGAATCATGCCTAATAATCTTATTAGTTGGACAGGTTTCTTCATTTAATTTGTTACATGGGTAGATGGGGGTTGGCAGCAGATGGTAGATACTGAAAGCAGCTCCTTACAGCTAAAGCTGTTGGCAAGAGCATTTAAAATGTACAGTGATGGATGACATAGCATTCAATTTGGGGGAGAGGGTTGAGACTAATAGGGTGACCCAAGGGTCAAGCTCAGGCTTAGTCCTATTTAACATCTCTTATGATTCTTGCAGCTTGCATAACAGAATGCTAATGGAATCTGATGATAATCATAACTGATAGGTGATGAAAATACTAATGAGACAATGAAATGCAGTTTAAGGCATAAAGAGGAGCAGGTAAGGAATTATAGAAAGTTGAAAGTAAGATTATTGTTGTGTCATGGAAAAAAAAGCAGTTGGGTTTCAATCATAAAAGTATACCCCTTCACTAGTAAAACCCAACTACAAACATGTTTGTAATCATAGTGCTTAAATAAAGATATTGTTTTTAAAAAGAGAGAGAGAAATGCAGACTGGTAGAAGGCAAATGGTGGAGGGAAGAGACATTAGTGGCACTGGAGAAGGGATTGGTATTGAATTATTGTATGCCTGCAACCTAACCATAAATAACTTTGTAATTTCATAGCAACTATATAAAAAATAAACTTTAAGAAGAAATGCAAAAATACTGTCTTAGAGAACAAACACCTCTACTCATGGAAGATGGCCAAGAAGACCCTGGAAGATGATTATAAGGAAAGTCTCAAATGATAGTGCAAATAGGAAAACAAACTGTCAAGAAAAGGTTCAATTCAGTTTATAGTTTTATTTTTTAAACTTTATTGATTGATTGGATTTTTGGGGCCACACCTGGCAGTACTCGGGGGTTACTCCTGACTCTGCACTCAAAAATCGCAGGCTGGGTGCCCATATGGGATGCCTGGAATCGAACCAGGTTTCTCCCATGTCATGCAAGGAAAACACCCTAATGTTATGCTATCTCTCCAACTCCTCAGTCTATATTTTAAACTGCAACTGAAGCTCGGGGTGGGAAGGAATGGATTTATGTGTCTATACCTGTATAAAATGTGCACGCAGCCACACACACACACACACACACACACACACACACACAAAATCTCTAGGGGAAAAAAAAACTTCTGAAAGAAGAAAACAACCTTGGTTGCCACCTGCTAAATAAATAGGTAGTCTACAAATGAATCCAGCGTACGGATTATTCTATTTACTTACACATTGTTGAAACCTGAATATCTTTAGGCTAAGTATAAAGGCTTCCATTTTTATCACTCCTGGATTTACCTTCTATCCAACCGATTCCCACATTTCTGCTCTCTGCCTGGCCATTCAAGGAAATGTTCTTGACAGTATTATTCATGACCACACACAGACAGGCTCATCTAAAGACTGGGAAACAAAGAAAAGTGACTGTACAAATATATATGGCTGCATCTGAAAGGGTTAGCAACCATGATCCCTGTGTAATTAGATGCCGTTTAAATGTCATCAACGTGTCTCAAAGTGCTCCTTTAAACGGGCAGCACATTGATAAGATAAACTGTACAAGATGACTGTTCTTAAATTCATGTTTCACCGAACGTCAATTAGTAGTCTCTAGCCATGCACAATTGTAGACTTTGCAGGGAGAGGGGTGTAAGTTCATTTCGTTATTTCTGTTCTCCATCTGTGCCTCTGCCTTTATTCCTGTCTTCAGCATTGACCGTGGTGAGCAAAAGCATCATGATAGCCACTTTTCGAGAAAGGAAAATATTTGAAGCGAATCACGTTTCCTTTTCATTTCAGCACGTGCTCTTTTTACCAGATGGATTTTACATGTTTAAGGAATGGTTCGTGCCTCCAATTACCCAATTTGCCTTCACAGAGACAGCAAAGGTTTCCAGTACCTCGTGTATTGTTTCAGACTGTGCATGTAAGTAATTACATACATGTTATCTTGAAGGATATGGAGCAAGTGCATTCGTTGCTTTTATCCAGTTGATATAAAAATGGATTCACAATGTTTTGTTTTGTTTTGTTTTGGTCGATGGGAACAAAAGGCACTTTCCTTCTATTGTGGAACATCAGGGTGCAAAGACAGGTGTGTGTGCGTTCATTCTCTCAGCAGCCACAGGCACCAACCTTCCTGAGGGGGGAAGTGAGGAGACAGCATGCCACCAACCAGCAGCCTAACGAAAGACTTCAACCCAGCAAATCGACCGCCTAATGCTTTTAATAGTATTCCTCTAATCTGATAATTATTATCCCATTCCTTTCCTGTTGCTGACAAAAAAAATGCCTATAGAAAATAGCTTGTTTCCTAAATGAAACGAGCTTGAGGGTGAAAATGTATGCCTTATAATTTTACTGATAATTTATCTTGGTCAGAGCAAAACGAATTTCAATGCAATGCATTCTATTATTCCCACTTCAAAATCTCCAAAACAATCCTGCAAAGACAAGGTTGTGTCTGCCTCTCCTGAGTCATTTATCATTTTTAAAAAAGGAGAGAGAAAGTGGTCTCCTACATAATTAACAGAAACTCTCAAGTGAAGGCAGGCTTCCCTTTGAGGCAGGCCTGTCTTTGTCAAAGGGTGGAAAGGATTGCGATGTATGTCTGTGAGGGATGGTTCCAGTGAGATAAACATCTCTACACCACCCTGGAAGGGACTGTGAGAGGCTTTCCCCTTATCTCAGGATGTTCCTACATGTCTGGTGACCTCTGTCCCCTGGTTTTAGCTGAAGAGAAAGGGGTGTAAGGTGTTGGGGCAGGAAGCAGGGGACAGCTCTCTACGCTTCTTTTCACTCCTGCATGCTAAGTGCTGTGAATGAGACGTGTTGAAAGATGACCTGTGTCACAAATCTCCTCTCTCACTGCCTGCCAGAATGTGAAGGTGTGACATGAAAGGTCGTGGCTCTTCAGCAGAAGGTCCTCCCAAGACTTTCTGCTGTCTCTCTGTGTAGGGGTCACAAGGCCGTCTTCCGCAGATCGGAGTCTGGAGAGGGGACATTCCTAGACTCCTCTTATGGGAAACCCTTTCTCCCAAGCTCCAAATCAGAACCATGTTTGTGCAGCTTTTCAGAACAGGAGGCCACGCAGCTAAGTGGAGAACTGGCCCCTGGGAGTAGCTGCAGAGGTGAGTAGAATTGCTGAGGGTTCATTCTGGTTTTGTCCCTGGGCTGACTGTCTCACTTCTCACTTGCCCACACATGACACAAAGTACCATTAGGGACAAAACCCTGAGGCCATCTGATGCCACTCCCTCAAGACTTCTCCGAGTTCTCTTTCTACCACTGTCCTCATTCTCAACATTTAAACCTCGAGTGTAAGGTATTCTAAGTCAAAAAAACAAGCATATGTAGACACCGGGGTGACATTGATATAAAGTGTATCTGCTGCAAGATTTTACCATCATCTTCCACTCACCACCCTTGGTCCTTTTTTTCTGTGCCCATGGGTATCATAACAACCCCCCCCCCATTGTTGACAGAGCAGAGAAAGGTTTCCACACAGGTGGCTGGTATGTAAGCACTGAGCACCTTCATCAGGTGACTCTCATGACAAATACTCTCATGTCCTTAATGTGCTGCTTAGCAGGTTCCCCATTGCGTATGTGAAGCAAACCCCACAAAAATGCACAGTGGCTTCTCTATTTGACATAAAATCTCTGCAAATTAGATTATTTTAAAGTGTTCTCAGGGTTTTTGTTTATTTGTTTTGTTTTGGGGCCCTACCCAGAGGCGCGCAGGGGTTACTCCTGACTCTGTCCTCAGAAATCGCCCCTGGCAGGCTCGAGGGACCATATAGGATGCCAGGAATCGAACCTGAGTCCATCTCAGGTAGGCTAGGTGCAAGATAAATGTCCTGCCTCTGGCCCTCAAGAGTTTTCCATTTAACAAGGCAATAAATACCCCTGTTAATGCGGCCAGCTAGACTGAGCCTATTATGTGCTTTCTTCACTGTATATGGAGTCACATATTAATCCATAATCTAATCAGGTTCCTCTCTGTGATGAGGCAAGTCTTGCTTTAAAAGAATCCTTTGAAAGATGATACAGGAGAAAGCAGAACTTCTAACTCCCAGGCCCAAGGGCTGATGGGCTGAATATGCACTTTAGACCTCCACTCCATTTTTTGCCCTGGTTTATTTACTGAAACAACTTTATAAAGAAATAAAGAACATCATCATAAGAAGAAGAAAAAGAGAAATCTAATGGTTCCAAAACTGGGGCCAGACTGATAGCACAGTGGTAGGTCTTGCACGCAGCCAACCCTAGACAGACCTTGGTTCGATTCCAGCATCCCCTATGGTCCCCAAGCCTGCCAGGAGCGATTTCTCAGTGCACAGCCAGGAGTGACCCCTGAGCACCACCGATGTGACCCAATCCGCCCACCCCCCCTCCCCCCCAAGAAAAAGGTTTCAAAACTACTGCTTGAGGAAGTAATAGATAAAGGACTTTGGTCTGTATAGGGCTGACCCTGGTTTAATTCCCAGCACCATAGAAGAACTTCTATAAGATCTTAGCACTGCCAGGAGTAATGCCTGAGCCACCTTGGGGTGTCTGAATCCCTCCTCCACCCCCCAGAATAAAAGGGGGAAAAACTGAAATTAGGATGAAATACCCTGTCTACTGAGAATGTCACCATTTCTAAAGAAATCAAAGAAAATGTGGAGTGAAAGACCAGGGAGGAACATCATTGCCACAGCTCCCAGGTCACCAATACTAACAGTACCCTCCAAAAAATTTCTGAATTTCATTCCTGGTGACCTCTTCAGACTCTTTTTTTTTTTCTCACCAACTACTACATCTCAAGGAGAAACCTCTTCTGCCCATGCCTTTCCCTCTGCACCTGCCTCAGCTCCCAGCCAAAAAAGCCTCTTGCAAGATGGACTGTCTTCACCCTGCACACTGCCTCAGCTGAATCTTGTAGTGAGTGGCCACAAGCAGCATGGACTCTGCATGTGACCTCTCAGCTGCAGGATGGAGCAGGGAAGGCTGGCTGCCACACCGCTCTAATCTTTGCCATTCCCCCCAGGCCGGCTAGAAGCCAAGCAAAGGACACTGACAATAACACTGGAGTCAAATAACCTGAGCTAGCTATGAAGTTTCCATTGTTAGGGGTAGAATGCATGTGTAGGAAGGCTGATGGAGGGGCCTCGAACAGACTTCCATCTGGAAGCAAAAATACTACTGGTGTCACATGTGTGGCGCATGCAAATTGTAAGCGTAATTATCAGGTACAGATGTTGTTTATTGTTATTCGGAGGCCTTACTTTTTGTGACAGCTTCGTTTTATTAGAAAAGAGGCCTGTTCGCCACCAAAACTACTTCCAGCTGGTCAGAAATACCCCCAAACAAGAGAGGACTCTGGCAACTGAGATACGATGGGACCTGGGAAAGGAATCAAAATTTGGGGGGTGAGTTTTATTTCTAATGACTTCTGAGACACTAAACAACCCCTAACAACACTCCTGCTCTTATAAAACATTTTCCGCCACGGCACATTTAGTGAGAAACATCTGAAGCTGTTTGGCTTATTCAGCACTGGATGGAAGTTTCACTCCACTTTTTGCTGTCATCAAAGGGTTTCACCTGACGCCTCAAACAACCAGCTGATTTTTGAGGATTTCATTGCAAAACACGACCCCTCCGCCTCTGCTGTGAGCTGAGAAGAATTTCAGAACTTGAGTCACAAATATCTTCAATCTTGAGCTTGAGGCAAGTAAGTGAAGAAAAAAAGTATAATTGGGGGTGGGGTTGGAGGGTACATACTTTAGCGGTAGAGCATTTGCCTTGCATGCGGCCTATCTGAGAGGGAGGTTCAATTCCCAGCATCCCATACGGTCCAGAGCAAGGAGTAACCCCTGAGCACCGCTGGGTGTGGCCCACAAATCAATCAATAAATACATAAAGTTTTTTTTTAAATAATTAAAAAATAAAGAATCAAGTAATGCAGGGGCGGGGGGGGGGGGACTGCAGATAGCTTAGTAGCAAAAGGCACCAAACATGGTCCCACTGCTGTCTGGGACACTTCTGCCCCCAATTATGTGCTATCCCAGAGTGTTCCAGCTCTAGATTATGCAAACATACGTGTGCAAACACTACACCTAAAAGTGTATCACTCCTTCAAGTCCAGATATAAGACTGAGCGCTGTGGCCAGGAGGACAAGCAAGATCTGCAAGTGTGAACTCTGGCCAATGAAAGAATGATAAGGGAGGGACAAGACATGTGGCTAAAAATAAAGTAATTCTGGGGGTCAAAGATATAGTGCAAGGGTTAAGGCACTTGCCTTAGACATGCCCAACCCAATTCAATCCCTGGGGCTACAGAAATGATCCTTAAATAGAGAGCCAAAAATGGCCAAAAGGCACGTGAAAAGATGCTCAACATCACTAATCGTCAGGGAGATGCAAATCAAAACTACTATGAGGTACCACCTCATGCCACTGAGATTGGCACACTTCACAAAAAAGGAAAACAAGCAGTGCTGGCGGGGATGTGGAGAGAAAGGAACTTTTTTTCACTGCTGGTGGGAATGCCATCTATTACAACCTTTGTGGAAAGCGATATGGAGATTCCTTCACAAACTGGAAATTGAGCTTCCATACGATCCAGCTATACCACTCCTAGGAATATACCCGAGGAACACAAAAATACAATACAAAAATCCCTTCCTTACTCCTATATTCATTGCAGCGCTATTTACAATAGCCATACTCTGGAAACAACCAAGATGCCCTTCAACAGATGAGTGGCTAAAGAAACTGTGGTACATATACACAATGGAATACTATGCAGCCATCAGGAGAGATGAAGTCATGAAATTTTCCTATACATGGATGTACATGGAATCTATTATGCTGAGTGAAGTAAGTCAGAGGGAGAGAGAAAGACGCAGAATGGTTTCACTCCATCTATGGGCTTAAAGAAAAACGAAAGACATTTTTCACAGTATCTCAGAGACAAGAGAGATGAGGGCTGGTAGGTACAGCTCATGACATGAAGCTCATCACATAGAGTGATGAGTACAGTTGGAGAGATGACTACACTGAAAACTATCATAACAATGTGAATGAATGAGAGAAGTAGAAAGCCTGTCTCAACTACAGGTGTGGGGGCTGGGGAGGAGGGAGATCTGGGAAATTGGTGGTGGGAATGTTGCACTGGTGAAGGGGGGGTGTTCTTTACATGACTGTAATATACAACTATAATCATATTTGTAATCACGGTGTTTAAATAAAGATAATTATAAAAAAAAATAGAGAGCCAAGAGTAAGCTCCAAGCATAGCTAAGTGTGGCCCAAAATAAACAACAAAAAAAAATCTTAAATAAAAAAAAACTTAAATAAAATTGTAATAATTCTTATAGCTTCTTATTATGAAATATCTTCTGGGAGCTTTGGAAGTAAAAATAAATAAATAAATAAACAAACACTTCCAACAAATCTTAGTATTTTGTCATTTTCTCAACAATTAACAGCAAATATAGAGCAAACCTGCCAGTATAATACAGGTATACACCAAATCTTGTGATTAATGAACAGAAGGTTTGCAATTATTTGATGGCAAATATGTTAATAAATCTTAGAAATATCAAAGAATATAAGAAGTCACTTTAGGGCCAGGGAGATAGCGGTAGGCATTTGCCTTGCACGCAGCCAACCCAGGACAAATGGTAGTTCGAATCCCAGCATACCATATGGTCCCCGTGCCTGCCAGGAGCGATTCCTGAGCGCAGAACTAGGAGTAACTCCTGAGTTGCTCTGGGTATGACCCAAAAACAAACAAACAAACAAAAAAAAAAAAACATAAAAATCCCTCTAGACACTGACTTGTCAGGAAAAAAATAAATAAGAATTCCTATAGAAAATAAAATAATTCCGGGCCCGGAGAGATAGCACAGCGGTGTTTGCCTTGCAAGCAGCTGATCCAGGACCTCAGGTGGTTGGTTCCAATCCCGGTGTCCCATATGGTCTCCCCGTGCCTGCCAGGAGCTATTTCTGAGCAGACAGCCAGGAGTGACCCCTGAGCACCGCCGGGTATGGCCCAAAAACCAAAAAAAAAAAAAAAAAGAAAAAGAAAACTAAGAAAATAAAAGAATTCCGGGCTCGGAGAGATAGCACAGGGGTGTTTGCCTTGCAAGCAGCCGATCCAAGACCTAAGGTGGTTGGTTCGAATCCCGGCGTCCCATATGGTGCCCCGTGCCTTCCAGGAGCTATTTCTGAGCAGACAGCCAGGAGTAACCCCTGAGCACTGCCGGGTGTGGCCCAAAAACCAAAAAAAAAGAAAGAAAAGAAAAGAATTCCTATGGCACCAGCAAGTAGCTGGTCCCACCTCAAATTAAGAGAACATGGCAAGAAACACAAGAAACACCTTCTAGCTCATCACCCACCTAAAAAAGCAAACATCATTCCAGAAAGGCCAATATTTTTTTTAACCTATTTTTCCAAAAGCTACTGGAAAGGTCTCAGCTTTCTCCTTAAAGCCATTAACAGACTCTGAGTTTCCACAGCCACCTCTCAGCTCATCTGAATCCTTTTGTATGATTCAATCTTCTTCCTCCAAGTGTGCTCTTCGTGAAGACAAAGAACAGTTGGTCATCATCTACTCACACTGGTAATCTGTCACATACTTAAGGCCCTGTTAGGCCTAAGGGCAGACTTTTTCTAGATGAATTATTCCCCCAGTCCTCTAGGATCTCCTCTTTGGCCTCATTTTCTTTAGCTCTTTAATCATCCCTGTGACTCCCCTTTGAACTGACTGCATGTGCCTTCTCAGGCCTGGACCCTGTGTTCCAGCTGCGCACTGACAGTGTTGATGAGAATATGATTGAGAATTAGAAGTCGGTTATTGCCTCACGGACCTAGTAGACACAGAGAAATACAAAGACCAGAGATGGCAAGTCCCAGTAGGTTTCTAGTCTTTGCTCCCAATCTATCCCGAAGGTCAACATGAGTTTCTCAGCTCCTAATGAGTTTCCTTTTGTTTAGGTATTTCACTTTCAGACTTTTTCCTCATAAACACATCTGGGACTGCAAAGGTAGCTCAATGGACTTAGCACATGCTTTGCACAAAAGCATACGGGAAACCCAGGTTTGTGATCCAAAATTGTGTGTGGTTCCCTGCCACTGCCAGGAGGACTTCCTGGATAACATCAAATGTAGCAAAAGAAAAAAAAAAAAACACGATATCTGGGTCTAGTAGTAAAATTGCCCCCAAGGGCAGGAATCCCTTAAGGAACACCTAAATTATAATTTAAATTTAAAGTATGACTTAACTTTGACATAGCACTGTTTGGCAGTGTGACTATCAGCGATTTCTGGACCTCTGGCTCTACTTCCCCATCTGTTCCTAAGGAATTGTACTTCTTTGCACACCATCAGTCACCATAATGTTGCCCAATGGCCAATGATCTTCACTATGAAGGTTCTTAGTCTCTGGTCTCAGTTGCCCTGTGAATGGTTATTTACGTTAACCCCTTGACTATTAGCAAGAGGATTAGCTTCCCAGCAACGTAGCTCATAAAGATTGTCTCCTAGAAACAACAGGCATCTTTTTTATCTTTTCATATTTCTCTTATCAAAATGGGTTGTTGTTTTATAATTCCCTTGTTAACATGTGGGTGTTATAAGCCCCAGCTTGTGGCTAAAAACCCATTTTTTAGCATTGGGATGTTTTTATTTCCATGCCATACCAAAGTTACATTTATTGTTATTTTCTCCTCATTGCCTTTATTTTTTCATTCTTTTCTTTTTTCCCCCTGGGGTTCACATCTTCATATCAAAACCCTCTGAATTCTTGTTTTTATCTCCTGCTATTCCCAAGTTTACTGTTTGAACTCTTACCCTAGTCAAGTATTCTGGCTACTTTTACATTTTTCAAATTGCTATATCGTGGTCTTCTAAAAAATGAATCCAGTCTTATTTTTCACTTATTTCCCCATCAATCCTGAACACCGCTCCTGAGAATTTACCTTGTATTTTAATCTTTGGTCATGTCAAACAAAAGCTAACCTGACTTTCTGGGGCTATTTTGTTGTCCATATTTTGTATCCTATTATATTTCTGGTCTCCCCTCTGTAGTCTGCTCATATTTTCTGGGGCATTACACCTAATCTGTTATCCAGAAAACAGAAACATAATACTAAGTGGTTGATTGTATTCTCCTATTTCTGAATAATGTCATAAAAATGTACAACACTTAAAAGTTAATGATCCCTCAGGCCATTTATCAAGAAAACACAAGTTTATTCTTGAAGGACAGAATCTATATCAGATGTGGTCCACACATTATAAGAAACGTCCCTTTAATGCACAACATCAGGGAGATGATAAGAGGCTAGAATCCCCTCAGTGCCCTGATGGTGCAGAACCCATTAGCTGGGAAGCAGGTGGACTCTTACCACCGAGAGGTAAGGACCAATCTAGCAGCATTTCACTTCAGCCTGGAGGTCAGATGTCATTCCCAGAGAGATAATGATCCCCTTCAAACAATAGGAAATAACCGAGAAAACTTATGTCACTGTTCAAAAATGTACTGGGTTCTCCCACCCTAACTGTTACCTAATCTGTGTTTTATTTCTAAAGACTCCTGAGTAGGAAGACTTAAGGACTGCACATACCTCGCCCATGAAGTCATGGCTTTCAATATACATCAGATATTGGTAGTGGAATGCGGGCAATTGGGGGATGAGGTAACTGGGGAATGAGGTAGCAGCAAAAGAAGTTACAAAACTACACCCAACTAGACAGAGTTCTGACTCTCTCTCTCCCAAGCAGTTGAGGAAAACACCAAGTCTGGCAGCTGACGGCTGTTTACAGACCATCTGGCTTGAGGTGGCTTCACCAGAGCCATCTGCCCACACAGAGACCCTTATTTACCCTTACCTGGACTCCAAGCTGTTTTCAGGGTAGCCCCTGGGCTCTGAGAGAACAGATCCCCCCCTTGATAGCCTGCTCCCAGACAGCCTCCTGGGGGAAGGACCAGTTGTCCAGGTATTAGATTCGATCTCAGCCTCAGGCAACGTGCAACTGACCTTTCCTGAAGAGCTTCTTTCAAGCCTTCTGGTCCTGCTCAGCTCCTGGGAGTCCGCAGTTTTACATTTCTGGTAAAAAAATTTTTTTGCAAACAGACATGCTTCGTGTTACTGAAAATCTGTCCTTCCACATCCTCCCAATTAAATATTTCAGAGCCATGTGAACTGATTACTGATTCCCAGTATTTTACACTAGATTATTAAATTTAAAGTATAGATTAGGAACCAGAGAGAAAAAGAAGAGAGAGAGACAGAGAGCACTCAACAGGTTAACATCTCTGCAAGCAATCCGAGAACACAGAATCAGGAATAGGCCCTGAACCTGACAAGTTTGGGCCCAAAAACCAAAATTTAGCTTAAAGTACAAATTAGAAAACATTAACCTGACAGCGTTTTTTAATAAATAGTTGTGTGAATATATTTTAAAGCATTAGGTATAATGGCATATATAAAGGGCATTATCTATAAAGGTTTATAAGGAACTGGAAGAATTCTTTTTTGTTTGTTTAATCTTGTTTTTGTTTTTGTTTTGGAGTCATATCCAGTGGCAGAGTTCACTCCTGGCAAGCTCTGGGAACTATATGGGATGCTGAGAGTCCAACCTTGGTCAGCGGTGGAAAGCAAATACCCTACCCAGGTGCTATAGCTCTGGCCCCCTCACCTTGTTTTCTAATTCTTTAACTAATATAGTAAGTTAAGAAAAATAAATTCAGTCTCTAAATATATAGACTTCTCCCCCACCCCTTTCTTATGTTATTGATTGCTGAGACCCAGGTTCTATCCCTAGCATCCCATAGGGTCCCCTGAGCCTGCCAGGGGGGAATTTTTTTTAAATAATATCTTTATTTAACACTATGATTACAAATATGTTTGGATTTCAGTTATAGAAAAGAACACTCCCCTTCATCAGTGCAACCATTCCACGACCAATGCCCCCTTCTTCCTCCTCTTCCACCCTCTGCCTCTACCTTCAAGACAGGCATTCTATTTTCAGAAGCAATTTCTGAGCACAGAGCCAGGAGTAAACTCTGAACACTGCCACTGGGTGTGAAACTAAAACGAAGAGAAGGGAAGGAAAAAAAACCGTATTTCCCTAACTCTAGTGAATTGTCATTGGCCACAAGAATTCCTTGAGTGCTCTGTGCATGAAAATGGACAAAAAGTCTTGAGGGAAGTTGGGAGAGGGGTTGAGGAATGAGGCTTTGGAGAACCACTGAAGAACATCCGAGTTCCTCAAGGAGAAACCCCAGGAACTTTGTGGTTTTAAAGATGTGCTTAAAGGATGTAAAAGAACCCTTTAAGCAAAATATATTGGTGCTTAGGAGAACATATGTGATGGCAGGGATCAAACCCAGATCAGGAATATGAAAGTATACCTTTATTTAAAAGTCACCAATAAGTTTTAATATATAAAATATATACTTTGGGGGTTTTATTTGAGTCACACCCAGCAGCGCTCAAGGGCTACTCCTGGCTCTACACTCAGAAATCGCCCCTGGCAGGCACGGAGGACCATATGGGATGCCTGGATTCGAACCACCATCCTTCAGCATGCAAGGCAAATGCTCTACCGCTGTGCTATCTCTCCGACCCCAAGTTTTATATTTTTACCACTTTCAGCTATAAAATACTGCTACCCTCAGATTTACCTGCTGGATAGAATCACTAGTCATGATTTTGAAACTTTTTTTTGTTTTGTTTTGTTTTTGGGTCACACCGGCAGTGCTCAGGGGTTGTTCCTGGCTCTAAACTCAGAAATTGCTCCTGGCAGTCTCGGGGGACCCTGTGCCCTTTTTTTTCTTCTTTCTTTTCTTTTCTTTAAATTGGTTTGTTTTGGTTTAAGGGCACATCTCCCAGTGCTAGAAGCTCTTTCTGGCCTAGAGCTTGGGGTGTCTTTCAGAGGTGCTTGGAACACTTTGCTGTGCCTGAGATTAAACTGTGCAAAGCACTGCTCCAGCCCTCTTAGCTATATTTCTAGCCCCACTATGACATTTTCTTGACGATCAAAAGTAGAGACCTTTATCTATAGATCATCATAAGTTTTATATTTTTACCACTTCCAGCTACTATAAAATATTGCTGACCTCATACTAGTCTCCAATTTTCCCGATTTTATATATTTGGTCTAATTCTCATCCAGGATTTTACTCTTAACTCCATGATCTCCATTTCTCTGCGTTTTATATTAAAACCCCAAAATTTGGTTTGAATGATACAAAATCATTTAGAACTATTTAAAATTTAATGTGTGCACAGCTTGACCTCCTAGTTCATTACCAAACAATTCCCTTGCTGTTCCCAAAATACAATCCATCCTTCCTCCAGAGAAACAAAGTTCCTGACTTTACATGTTCTTCCTAGCTAAAACTGCATTTCCTAACCTCATGGCCACTAGGTTGGACAACACATGGAAGTTCTGCTGCATGTGAAGCAAAAAGACTTTCTAAAATTCCTAGGAAGAACTATGAAAGCCAGGACAGTGGCTCTTTTCTTCCTTTTCTTGGAAATACTGATGTGATCTGATTGTTAGAGCTCAAGCCGTCAATGAAGCACTGAAGTCAACGTTACATACCAGAAATGCTGAGCAGTAAAGAGAAACTGAACCTTGATCCTATCATAAACCTTCCCCAACAGCCTAGATTGCTTGTCTCTAGATTTAGTGTAGCTAAGAAACTTCCAGAGCCCGGGGACGTAGCTCAGTGGGAGAGCCCCTGCCTTACAGGCTTCAACTTTAGTCCTGAACTCTGCTCAACACTTATTAACTGTAATCTCTACCACTCTTAGTGCGATATCTGGCATTATGACACCTGTGATTCCTGAAGCATGATGCAGCAAACTGTATAATCAGGTGCCCAACAACAAATATGCTTTCTCCACCTCCATTTATGACACCCCCCAGGGGAGGAGAGAAGGAAAGGCTTGGAAGGGATAGGAAGAAATGAATTTCCATCTAATTTAAGCCATTATTATTTGAGTTTATTGTCACTTAGAAACTGAGGGAAAAAAACTTAAAAAAAGACATTATTTTCATTTCACGTATTCTACGAACAATTCCTATGCACCTAGTCTGTGCTAAACACTGACTTTGAAATTTTAGCAATGAGGGGCCAGAGAGATAACACAGCGGGTAGGGTGTTTGCCTTGCAAGCAGCCAACCTGGGCGAACCTGGGTTCCATTCTTGGCATCCCATATGGCCCCCCAAGCCTACCAGGAGTGATTTCTGAGCACAGAGCCAGGAATGACCCCTGGGTGCCACTGGGTGTAGCCCAAAAACAAAAGGAAAAAAAATTAGCAATGAACAAAACATAGTCCCTCCCCTTGCCTCTTCTCATGGGACAACATTCTTGTGCACACCCTTCTGGGTCCTAACAGTGCTGCGCCCTAGCAGTTCTAAAAACTTTGATACACAAGTCGAATTTTTTTTATTTATCTCTAGACTTAAAACTGATCTTGTTTTTATACTTTTGAAACTCTTTGTACAAATAAGACTCAAAGAAAAAATAAATGCCCCAGCATTTTAGTCAATGAAATAAAATTATTTCACAAACCTTTCCTGCTTTCAATACCTCCTTCCAAAATTAAACACAATAACAAAACCTATTGTTGACCTTAAATTGATAACAAAGATAGTGCCATAATGACAGCTCAAAACAGTGCATTGACAGACCTTTCTGTGTCACCATTCTTTTCTCCATAATAGGGATATGTCTGAAAGTATTGCGAGAATTCACTGAAATAATGTCTCAGAAATGGTTAATAAGCATTAGTTAGTTTATAAGCATTTAGGTAGTTTAATGACAGTAATTATTAGCAGCTTTAAGAATAGGTCTATGGATGCTGAAAAAAGATAAAGTGATATGCATGGTACCCCATTCAATAACAATATTGCAAACCACAGTCTCTAAGAGAAGAGAAGAAAAATGTCTGTCACAGAGACAGGCAGGGGACAGGGCAGAGGGGAGGCCGGGTGGGAAAATGGGGACACTGGTAGTGGGAAATGTGTACTGGTGAAGGGTATTGTATACTGTATGACTAAAACTTAAGCCATTATTTAATATGGTGATTCAATTAAAGAATTTATCTAGTAAAATACTACTTATAGTAGTATTGCAGAAGAGATAGCACAGTGGTAGGGCATTTGCCTTACACACAGCCAGCCGATCCAAAACAGAAAGTGGTTCGAATCCCGGCATCCCATAGGTTCCCCCAAGTTTGCCAAGAGCAATTTCTTTTTTTTTTTTTTTTTTTTTTTTTTTTTTTTTTTTTTTTTTTTTTGGTTTTTGGGCCACACCCGGTAACGCTCAGGGGTTACTCCTGGCTATGTGCTCAGAAGTTGCTCCTGGCTTGGGGGACCATATGGGACACCGGGGGATCGAACCGCGGTCTGTCCAAGGCTAGCGCAAGCAAGGCAGGCGCACCTTACCTTTAGCGCCACCGCCCGGCCCCACCAAGAGCAATTTCTAAGTGCAGAACTTAGAAACTTCTGAGCACTGCCAGGTATGGCCCAAAATTCAAATAAGTAAATAAATAAAATACTACTTATTAAAAAACTAAAGGTCAAAAATTTTAAATAAATAAAAACAGCTCTAATCTTTATGTCACCATAAAGAGAAAGCATCTTAGATATATCATAAAAATTAAATATAGAGCTGGCTTCTCATTCTACTATTCTGTTCCTTGGCATTTACCCCAATAACAGAAAAATATTAACCTGGGGTTGGAATAATAATACAGTTGGTAAGATGCAGCTGCTAACCTGAATTCAAATCTGAACATGATGTATCACTCCAAGCCTCATCAGGAGGGATTCCTGAGCATAGAAAAAATTCTGAGCATGGTGAGGTTTGCTCTGGTAAAATAAAGAAAAATATAAAGGATAAAGACATTTAAAACTTTACTTATCTGTTGTTGGATGTTTGTAAACAACCCAAGCATTCCATAATAGATAAAGTGTGTGGTATATAAACACATTGAAATATTACTCAGCTATAAGAAAAGAAGTCTTGTCTTTGACTACAATGAGGTCTTAGCTAATGCATTTTGTAATGGCATAATCATAATGGTATTGTGTGAAGTGAAATAAGCCAGAGAGAGGACAAATGACCTCACTCATTTATATGATGTAAATGTACAAAACAACGAATAGATAGGATTGAATTAAAACAAATTCTTGGACATAGAAAACAGAACTGAGTCACCAAGAAGGGAGACTTGAAGATGAAGAGCAGTGAGGAGAAGAACAACTGGAAGAAATAGAAGGTACAAAGGCCTGGAGAGCGTTTGCCTTGCAAGCAGCCGATCCAGGACCAAAGGTGGTTGGTTCAAATCCCGGTGTCCCACATGGTCCCCAGTGCCTGCCAGGAGCTATTTCTGAGCAGACAGCCAGGAGTAACCCCTGAGCACCGCCGGGTGTGGCCCAAAAACAAAAACAAATAAAAAGAAGGTACAGAGGTGGAGAGTCTTTGGAAGTAGCATGGTGAAGGCCTAGTAACTTGGTACAGCAAAAGCATTGACATTAACACTGTTGTTAATTGTGTTACCTCGACTATAATTTAAAAAAATAGCCCTGATCTTTAATTTGATGATTACATTTTTGGGAGTCTGGAACCAGAAATTTGGTGATATTTTACTACACCAACCTGACTCTCATTTTATGCTTAGCTGAGCCCAAATAAAAGCTATAAAGCCAAGATGATTAGGTCTAATTTGAAGAGGCAAAAAAGAATTGTAAGTCCAACTTCCTGGGAAAGCACACTTATGAAGAGAATGAGTTCAAAAGCCAAGTACATCTGGGTAGAACAGAGCCCAACTGAAGCTTGACCCCAAGATCAAGGGTCCTTAAGAGAATATTCTAGAATGTGGATTCTGGAGAGATGCCCTGAGAACGGGTGGGGAAGGGAAGATGCCTCCATAGACCATCTCAGACACAGTTAGTGGGTGGGCTGGGAGCTGTTGAGTCCTAATTTGAAGCAAAATAGTTTTCAACAGGACAAGAATCACTAAATAAATTATTTAATAAATATTATGTAATACCCCAATGAAGTATTATGTAACCCATTACAAAATGCTGGCTAGAAAATGAATAATCTGGGGTTAAAGAGATAGTATAAGAAGTCAGGCATTGGCCTTACAAGTCGCTGTGGCACAATCATAACTCTTATTCAAGTCCCCATCCTGTGAATACTATGAGGAATCACTCAGGAATGGACCCTGAACACCAGGGGAGGAAGCCCAAACCCCCCACTCCAAAAAAAAAAAGACTACAGTAATGTGAGAAAAATGTTTAATTATTTCTAAGTACATATTACTATATTTATACACAAGTAAATGTGTGTAACTCCACCCTGGATTTAGGTGTATCTACCTGAGACCCGCTCATTTCTGGGAGGGGTCTTGGGAACCAGATATTACATGTAACCTTACCTGCAAGACCCCTCCCATTCCGGGAGTGGTCTTGGAAGGTTATATAAGGCCTTTGACCCAGGGGATTAGGCGCTTTTTGGTCTTTGGCCAGCATGGAGGTCAAAGGGAAGATGGCTGAAAGGAGTTAAGATGCAGGGCTAGCTAAGAATGGCTGAATGCTTAAAAGGTTATGATATAGGCCACACATGTGGTGGATAGGGCATGAATAAAGTTGATGCTTCCTGATGCCTGTCTCTGGATGAGTCTGATTCCACCGTTCACCTAAACCTGGGACCCGCCAGCTGAATGGGGATTGTGGAGCCACGTGGCCTGGGATGGCAGAGAAAGATTCTTCCATCCATCCACCTCTATCCAGCACCATCGTTAATTATTTAATTCTACAAATGTGGTACATAAGTAGATGTATATACCATGTGTAGTTATATAATCATATATGAATGTATATTTGTTTACAAATTAGTATGATATACACTTATATGTGTGTTTTTTCCCTATATGCATTTACTTATGTGATAGCAACTATGCATATATTTAGAGAAGAAACCCACCAAAATGCAATTATTTAATTAAGAAGGCAAAGTTGGTTTGCCTTATTTTTCTGTTTGACAAATTTTATGAACTGTGAGGTTTGAAAATACCTTTTATATTAAAGTAGCTTTCATAGTTAAAATTTGGGTATATTTGAAATCTTGGACAAAACACAGTTTGGCACACCCACTAACTGTCATAGTATAATTCTTTCAAGAAATATTAGAGGGGAAAAAAGTGAGTGAGTGAAGAAATAACTGCTATTTTTAGCATACTAAATTCATTCTGCTTTTTTTTTTTCATTTTTCTTTTCCCTAAATCCTTTACATATTACTAGATGAGATTTCAAAGAAAAAGTTTTTCTCTGTTGACCTAGTTTGGTTCTTTGGGAATAATTTTAACTCTTATCCAATCTGGGATAGCACTTAGGAGACAGAACTAATTTCTGGGATACAGTCAAATAGTTATGATCTTCCCAAACGTCCTAACTTGTTCCCATTGCCTGCCTGCCTTTGTCACTTGTTATAAGGATGATGCAAAAGAAATGAAATTTCGCATGAAGTAAAAACTGTTATATTCCTTATATTATATGCTTTTTTTCATTTTATTTTAAGAATCTCTTGATAGAGGGGTATCATTTCAGTCTGAGTTCACCAGAGTGCATCATCTTTGACACTGTTAATACTGTGCTATTTTCAGGATCAATTAATCCATATGATAAATGGACCAGTTGATTATTACATCAACCATTTGGTCTATCAAAGAATTACCATGAATTTCTAGATCAAGACAATTTAGGCAGATATTTAGAATAATATCCTTATTTATCAGGAATTTATTTTTCTAATTATGTTTTAAATGCTTTTTTCTCAAAGTTCTTCTAAACAGGGGAGATACAAATATAAATGAGTATTAGAGGAGATGGAATTGCATGTATATTAAAAGCAGGCATTCTTTTTTTTTTTTCTTAACACCACCCATCACCAGTGCAACATTCCCATCACCAATGTCCCAAGTCTCCCTCCTCCCCACCCGACCCCCGCCTGTACTCTAAACAGGTTCTCAATTTCCCTCATACATTCTCATAATTAGGACAGTTCAAAATGTAGTTATTTATCCAACTAAACTCATCACTCTTTGTGATGAGCTTCCTGAGGTGAGCTGGAACTTCCAGCTCTTTTCTCTTTTGTGTCTGAAAGTTATTATTGCAAGAATGTCTTTCATTTTTCTTAAAACCCATAAATGTGTGAGACCATTCAAAAGCAGGCATTCTTGACTTTTAAAAGCCAGCAGCAAAATAGTCACTAAGATGGGGTTTGATTTTAAGAACAATAATATTTATTCATAATTTGAAGATGATCTGGGAGGTTTTCAATATATGGTTAGTAGAATACTCTCTGGATCTTGAAAGTATTGTTTTTATGTTTTTACTTTTTGTTCACTTGTATTTTTATACTTTTATTACCACACATATACTGCGATAATAAAAGGTAGTTTCAATTTTTAAAAAGCTTCATTCACTTTTTAAAATACAACTTTGCATTTCTTGGTTCCAACTAAGTACAATATTCAGAATAAAATACCAAAACAAACTAGGAAGTCAAAAATGTGAGAAGAAAATTCTCTTAAGCAAGAAGAAAAAATTTTAAAGGAATATATTTTTCATAGAAAACATTATTCTCACAAGGTTTGTTAGTTCAAATTTTTTTTTTTTTTTTTTGGTTTTTGGGCCACACCCGTTTGACGCTCAGGGGTTACTCCTGGCTATGTGCTCAGAAATCGCCCCTGGCTTGGGGGGACCATATGGGACACTGGGGGATCGAACCGCGGTCCGTTCCTTGGCTAGCGCTTGTAAGGCAGACACCTTACCTCTAGCGCCACCTACCCGGCCCCTGTTAGTTCAAATTTTAACACATTGTGCATACAATTTTGATTAAAAATTTTATAATTAATAAACTTCAGGATATTTTACTGAAATCATAGTCATACTCTGATCAATTTAGTATTGTCCATCGTTAATCAAAACTCCAAACAAAATATTCCAGACTGTGACATTACAGCTGGTGTCTGTTTATAATATTCCCTTGAAAATATAATGGATAAAAAAAAAAGGAAAAAAGAAAATATAATGGTTAGGGGAAGGGAAAAAAGAAAATATAATGGTTAAATAAACTAGTGATATATAAGAAGTTTTTACTATTTTAGTAACCCAGAAATATTCATCTGTAATAGTTCAATATAAAAGCAAATTATTCATTGCCTGCTTCAGCTGCACTGACTCCAAAGCAGCTGTTATTTACCTGGGCACCAATCCTCAAATTAAAATAATTCTCCAAATCAGCTCTGGGCACCATGCTGCTACTCCTTATGCGTCACAGATAGGTTGTAACAGCTCCAAAAAACCGAAGAGTAAATAACCATTATCAAAAGTGTAATTATGTACTGTATTTATATTATAGTTAGATGTATGATGATCAGGTAAATAATTAAAAGTGACAAGTCTGAAACCAAACCAAACAACTCCCAAGGAAACAAAAGGCACTTTTATGCCATCTTTCATTCTCCACATCTGTGTAGAGAATGTTATTGTTCCTTAGCTCTCTAAGAAAGAATTGTGTAGAAATTAATAACTATATAGCTACTTTCTACCTGCCAAATTAATGGTTTGCACCTAGAAAAACTAAAATAAAATTGACTTGCCAATCTTAAATATACCCTCTTTATCACTGAGAAAAACCTTTCCTTGCTTTAAATGACTCTTACTGTCGTGTGAGGTTTTATTATTTTTCTTTCTTTTTTAAAAGAATGTCTTTATTTAAGCACCACGATTACAAACATGTTTGTAGTTGGGTTTCAGTCATAAAAAGAACACTCGCCTTCATCAGTGCAATCTTCCTGCCACCAATGCCCCCTTCTCCCTTCTCCCCCACCCCCTGCCTGTATTCGAGACAGACATTCTGCTTATCTCACCCACTACCATTGTCATGATAGTTGTCGGTGTAGTTGTTTCACTAACTGCACCCTTTGTGGTAAGCTTCATACTGTGGGCTGGTCCTTCCAGCCCTCATCTCTATTGTTTCTGAGTATTATTACAATAATGTCTTTTATTTTTCCTAAATCCCACAAATGAGTGAGACTCTTCTGTGTTTATCTCTCCCCCTGACTCATTTCACTAAGCACAATAGTTTCCATGTCCATCCATGTAGAGGAAATTTTCATGACTTCATTTTTCCTGACAGCTGCATAGTATTCCATTGTGTATCTGTACCACTGTTTTTTTAGCCACTCACCTGTTGTTGGGCATCTAGGTTGTTTCCAAATCTGGCTATTGTAAATAGCGCTGCAATAAATGGAGGTGTGCAAACACAGAAAGCTTATGTGTGCTTTACAGACAAGTATAGGAAACTTAGAGCTCCTAAGCACGTGACTGGCCTTAACTTCAAGACTATGTTGAATCTTTGAATTCTTCCCGTACTAGAAATAAATGGGAGTTCCATGATGACTCGAGCTGGAGCACATGATTTGCATACAGGAGTCTTGGATTTTACTCCAGCACCAGATGATCCCCAAAGAACCCCCAGGTGAGGCCTAAAATATATATAAATAAATTAATGAGATTTCTTTGTCTTTTTTAATTAATATTAAATTAATGGCTCAGAAGCTAAGGGAAACAGCTCAAGTGATAAAGTTTGTACCTAGTATGTCCTAGGCCCTGAGTTGAACCTGTAAGGCATGATCAGTCCTACATCACTTGGGAACATCACTTGGAATGTCCACTGGATCAGTTTCAGCACCACTCGGGTTGGCCACCACTATAAACCAGGGGGCCGGAGCAGTGGCACAAGTGGTAAGGCATCTGCCTTGCCTGCACTCATCTAGGACAGACCACGGTTCAATTCCCCGGCATCCCATATGGTTCCCCCAAGCCAGGAGCAATTTCTGAGCACAGAACCAGGAGTAACCAGAAGTGTCACCGGGTATAGCCCAAAAACTAAAAAACAAAAAAACAGTAGATCAGGGGCTGGAGCCTGTTAAGGCATTTGCCTTGCATATGGCCAATTCAGGATAGACCTGGGTTCAATCCCGGTGTCCTATATGGTCCCCCAAGCCAGGAGCAATTTCTGAGCACATAGCCAGGAGTAACCCCTGAGTATAACCGGGTGTTGCCCAAAAATCCAAACACACACACACACACACACACACACACACACACACACACACACTAGATCACTGGAACTCTGGCTCTGCTGTGACAGCAGAAGTACACCATGGCCTATCCCTCAGGCTGGTTCTTATTTAAAAAAAAAAAAAAAACAAAAAACAAAAAAAACACATAGCTTTGATACAAATAGGGGCAGGAGAATAATTAACTACCTAAAAGCTATTAAAATAAGCAAAAGCAAATGGATTTGGGACGAATAGGTGAGATTTTCCTTTCTATTCTTATGAAGCATTATCCTGAGTGCAGATTTCATTTTCAGAGCAGTGGAACCTAGAGGAAGCTGAAATCCCAATAGAAATGTGTCTTCATAACCAGAAGAATCAGAAAATGTTGACGGGATGGGGGATTGTGGAATGAGAACTATAAATCCCAAAGGGGAATGTGCTGGAGAAAAGGGTCTCCAGATTGTGTCTGAACTTTGACCCAACCAAACACCCAACCCAAGTATCCAAGATATAAACTCAAAGCAGCAAAGCAAGGGCACTGAGATTATGCAACATCTACTTAAGTCTGCATAACACCAGCTAATGAGGCAAAAGTGCAACTGCAGAAAGACCAAACCTGCATAGCAAAAGTTTGTAACAGCCCGTGAAGGTGAAAAGAACTGGGTTGTTTGCCTGCTAAAATAAAAACCTAATCATTTGTGTAAGGGTCATAAAAGGATACAAAGTCAATAAATATGACATTAAATGTGTTTAAGATAAAATTTTAACTTTCTGGACAACTGAACAAGAAACAATATGATTAGTTCTGAAAAGCAAAACAATTCACCACATGCAATGACCTAAGATTACCTAAACATTCTAAACATTACACGATCCAATTTATATAGGAGCTATTGGAACTATGCTCTATGAGATAAGAAAAAACTTTAAAAACGAATATATAGAAAGGAATTATCAGTAAGAAATGGAAACTTTTAGGGGCCAGTGAGGTGGCGCTAGAGATAAGGTGTCTGCCTTGCAAGCGCTAGCCAAGGAAGGACCGCAATTTGATCCCCCACCCCACCCCCGTGTCCCATATGGTTTCCCCAAGTCAGGGGCAATTTCTGAGCGCTTAGCCAGAAGTAACCCCTTAGCATCAAATGGGTGTGGCTCAAAAAAAAAAAAAAAACAAAGGAAAAAAATACCCGGGGCCGCGAAGGTGGCGCTAGAGGTAAGGTGTCTGCCTTGCAAGCGCTAGCCAAGGAACGGACCGCGGTTCGATCCCCCGGTGTCATATGGTCCCCCCAAGCCAGGGGCGATTTCTGAGCACATAGCCAGGAGTAACCCCTGAGCGTCAAACGGGTGTGGCCCAAAAACCAAAAAAAAAAAAAGAAAAAAAACCCCAAGAAATGGAAACTTTTAAAATGGGAAATTTTTAGGGCCAGAGCAATAATATAGTGGAAGGGTGTCTGCCTTGCTCACAACCACCATTTAATCCATGGCATCCCCTATGGTCCTTCGAGCACCACCAGGAGTAATTCCTGAGTGCAGAGCCAGGAGTGATCCCAGAGCACAGCTGGGTATAGCCAAAAAACAAACAAAAAAACGAAGGCAAATTTTAGTAGTAAATAATATGATATAGTATGAACGAAGTTTCACTGAATAAAATCAATAGCAGAATGGAGATTAAGAATGGAAATGAAGGGGCCGGGAAGGTGGCGCTACAGGTTAGGTGTCTGCCTTGCAAGCGGATGGACCTCGGTTCGATCCCCCGGTGTCCCATATGGTCCCCCCAAGCCAGGGGTGATTTCTGAGCGCATAGCCAGAAGTAACCCCTGAGCTTCAAATGGGTGTGGCCCAAAAACCAAAAAAAAAGAAAAAAAAAAAAAGAATGGAAATGAAGACTGACGAACAAATTTGGTCTCAGCACCACATATGGCCCCCTAAGCACCCCTAAGGAATGTTTCCTGAGAACAGTCAGTAGTAAACCCCAAGAACTGGTAGTTGGAGGAGGAAAAGGAAATAAAAATATCCAAACTGTGAGCCAGGGAGATAACTTAAGGAATAAATTCACATGCTTTGCACATTTCACCCTTCTGACTTCCATACTCACTAGAAAGCTATAGAAATTAAGACATTGGCTTAAAAAAAAGATATATAAACTTGGTATTGATGACTTGAGGAAAATATAGGCAGAATACTCCATGATTTAGACTTCAAAGGTGCCATCAATGATACAATAACAGTGGCAAAGGTGACAGAATCATAAATAAACAAAACTACAACAAATTAAAGTTTTTGAATGGTAAAGGAGACATAGGCTAAAATTAAAAGACAGCTAACTGAAGGGGAGAAAATATTTGCATTCAGCACATCAGTTAGAGGGCTGATATCCAGGATATGTGAAGTACAAAGATAAACAACAAAAGTCCAAAACACCCATAGAAAAATGCAGAATGGAAATGAATAGGGATTTCTCTGAGGAAGACCAACAGATGACAAATAGACTCATTATCACTTAATATTTGGGAAGCCAAAATCAAGAAAATAATAAGATTATCTAACACCAGTGAGAATGGCACATATCAGAGATACTGAGAACAATTTGTATTAAGAGGGATGTAAGTTGTGATGACAATATTGTTGGGTTCAACCTTTATACAAAACAATATGATGTCTCTAGTAAACTGAGAATTTAGCTGTCATAAAGCCTAGCAATTCCACTTCTGGGTTTCTACCCCAGGACACAAAAACTTCAAAAAGACATATACACACCGTTGCAGCACTTTGTACAATAGCTAAGATATGAAATCAAATAGGTGTCCAGCAATAGATAAGTGGATCATAAAGATATGATATACACCATGGACTATTAGCTGTAAGTAAGGAATGGTGAAATCATGCAATTCACTGCAACATGGATGGAACTGGAAAATACCACATTAAATGAAGTAAGCCAGAAGAAAAATGGCAAACACAGAATGATATCACTTATATGTGGTCTGTAAAATAACTAGATGATGGAATGCAATGTTTGAAAGGAACAATGTCACATAAGTACCATCAGGAGTAATCTCTGAGCATAGAGCCAGTAGTAAACTATGAGCACTGCTGGGTGGGACCCAAAGCAAACAACAAATAAATAACAACAACAATTTTACTAATGATAGATGGGCTAGAGATTTTGTACAAAGGCTAAGGCATTTGTCTTGCATACAGTTGACTCCTGTACATTCCCAACATCCATGGTTTTAGAGGATAGCTGGAATCAGCCTTTGAACACAGATCTGGGAATGCTCCCAAGCTCTTCCTGGTATGTCTGAAATCCCCTTCTCCGAAAGAAAATTGGACTAAATCAAAACAAAAACTGGTTCCTTAGGCACCATTAAGAAGATTAAAAGACCAGCCACAAACTTACAGAAAATATTTACAATATACATCAAAGTAATTTTGCATGGAATTTATAAAGAACTCCTGTACCCATTAATAAGAAGACAAACATCTTGATATTTTTACATCAAAGAAGACATACAAATAGCCAATAAACATGAAAAGAGACCCAACATCATTAGTCATTAGGGAAATGTATTTAAACCACAATAAGATACCATTACATGTAGATTGATTAAACCATCAAAAATAAATTCTACAAAATGATAGCAAGGACACACAGAAATAAAAATTCTCATATGAGGGCTGGAGAGATAGCATGGAGGTAATGCATTTGCCTTTCATGCAGAAGGTCATCGGTTCAAATCCCAGCATCCCATATGGTCCCCCAAGCCTGCCAGGAGCGATTTCTGAGCATGAAGCCAGGAGTAACCCCTGAACGCTGCCGGGTGTGACCCAAAACAAAAAACAAAAAAATTCTCATATATTGCTGCTATAAAACAATAAGAAATAAAATAATATAACCGGTTTTTAATATAATTTTGTGGTTGCTAAAATAATTAAATATATACTCTTCTAATACTTAGGCATCACTAAAAGTTAATACTCATAAATATTGACACAAAGAAAACCGATATCTGTCCACCCAAAGAATTATGAACTGGGACCAGAGCAATAACACAGTAGGTAGGGCATTTGCCTTGCATGTGGCCGGCCTGTGTTCCATCTCCAGCATCTCAAATGGTCCCCTGAGTCTGCCAGAAAAGATTTCCTAATGCAGAGCTATAAGTAATCCCTGAGCTCAGTCAGGTGTGGGCCAAAAACAAAACCAAAAATAATTGTGTATTAACTTTACTTAAAATCCCAAATTAGAAAAACACTCAAATATTCATCAATAAATATTACAAATTGTCATATATTTATGCAAAGGGATACAACTGTAATAAAGGAAAGCACAAAACAAGTGTCACAAATTGAAACACAAAATAACATGGACTTATCTAAAAATCATTAGGTGAAATGAGGAGCCGGAGACTATAGTGGGTAAGGTGCTTGCCTTGCACCTAGCTAGCTCAGGTTCTATTCCCAAAACCCCATATACTCCCATCTGATACCTAAGCTCAGAGCCAGGAGTAAACCCTGAATACCATTGGGTGGGGCCCCAAAAGCAAAACTAAATAAAAATTAGGTGAAATTTAAAAGTATGAAACACTATCAAGGATAGTACTATAAATCATAGTGCAAAAATTTAGATATCAAAAGAAGCACCTCTTCCAGAGGCATTCTGGTAAGTTGGAGAGGGCATTGGCAAAGAGAAGTGGACACTGAATAGGAACTAGCGTTGAAACATTGAATGCCTGAAACTCATTCATAAATAACTTTGTAGTTTCACAGCAACTAAATTTTGTTTTATTTTGTTTTGTTTGTATCATACCTGGTAGTACTCAGGAGTTACTCCCGGCTTCTACACTCAGGTATCATTTGTGGCAATGCTTAGGGGATCATATGTGATGCCAGGGATTGAACTTGTGTTGGCTGCATAAAAGGCAAGTGCCCTACTGCTGTATTATCACTCTGGCCCTTAAATATGTTTATATACGGGCCCGGAGAGATAGCACAGCGGTGTTTGCCTTGCAAGCAGCCGATCCAGGACCTAAGGTGGTTGGTTCGAATCTCGGTGTCCCATAGGGTCCCCCATGCCTGCCAAGAGCTATTTCTGAGCAGACAGCCAGGAGTAACCCCTGAGCATCGCCGGGTGTGGCCAAAAACCAAAAAAAAAAAAAATTTATATACATAAATTTCTCGGGGCCGGGAAGGTGGCGCTAGAGGTAAGGTGTCTGCCTTGCAAGCGCTAGTATAGGATGGACCATGGTTCGATCCCCCGGTGTCCCATATGGTCCCCCCAAGTCAGGGGCGATTTCTGAGCTCATAGCCAGGAGTAACCCCTGAGCGTCAAACAGGTGTGGCCCAAAAAACAAAAAACAAACAAACAAACAAAAATCTCATATATTTATATATAAGAAATATATAATATATTAATGTATAATAAATATATTAAACTAAATATAAATTATATAATATATAAAAATAATATTATAATTTATAAAGTTTACCTATATATCATATATATTTTATGATTTTATATGTGTAAATATATAAATATATACAAATATATTTATAAAGAGTTATATATTTATAATTGTAAATAAATTTATAAATATGTTTACAATTACATTGTGAGTTTATAATGTATACATATTATATTTATAAATACATATATAAATATGAATATATATAAGAAAATTAAATACATATTTATAGAATATATATTTATAAGATATGTTTGGGTAAGAAAAGAGTACATGGTCTTGTTTATATAGAACTCCAGACAATGTACAGCCATATAAGTGAAGAAAGCTTAATTGCTGGGTTGCTGGGGGGAAAGAAGGAAAGAGAAAAGGATTATAAAGATTTTTCAGAAACTTTGGAAAAATATGGAGGTGCTTCTTTTGCAGGTATACATATATGACAAAACTGATCAAATTGAACAGTTCAAATATCTGTGTTATTGCGTTTCAGTGGTAACTGAAGAAAATTATATCCAAAAAACAGATGGAGAAAGGAGAAGCTAACTTATTGGCAAGAGACACAAGCAGCCTTATGGTTTCTATTTTCAGGCAAATGGCAGGTTAGATAGACCCTAGCATTTTAAACTGTGGTCATGACTTCACATGGGATCATGCAAGTTTTTCAAAATTGGTTTCAAAATAAATTTATGATTTCTTATCAGTTCATACTAGATGTGTCTACTATTCTGTATATCTCTAGACCCAGGGTCAGGTAAAAATTTCCTAGATGAAAAAGGGCCATAAGTGAAAAAAATTTACAAGTCCTGAACTAGGTAATCTAATTGTCTTATAGGAAAATACTTTTAAGTGATGGATTAACTTCCCTTGGAGAAAGGACACTCAAGTTTGATCTACCCTTGGAGAACAGAAATGCTGGTTACTGAAGAAAAGAGTGCTAGTTTAGGGGCCGGAGCAATGGCGCAGCAGGAGGGCGTTTGCCTTGCATGAGCTAACCTAGGACAAACCGAGGTTGGATACCTGGTGTCCCATATGGTGTCCTGAGTCAGGCTCAGTTTCTGAGCGTATAGCCAGGAGTAACCCGAGCATCACCAGGGGTGGCCCAACCCCCCCCCCAAAAAAGAGTGTTGGTTTAGACAAGCATTGACAGGTAAGGACTTGACCCTCACTGTGTAGATAGAGGCTAGCACTGAAAAAAATGCCTTCTATTCCTGAAATTAGTAAAGGTTAATACTCTCTGTGAAGTGAAAAGTACCCCTTTGCTGGCCCAGGATGAGAATTTAGAAGTTTGGCTGCCTTTGAAAATATCTCCCCTGAAGAGATGTAAGTAACCACAGTCTATTCTCTTAATTATTTCTGTAATCACATAGCCCTAAGTAGAGAAATTAATTCAAAAGGTGTTCCAGACTATAAATATCCCTGAGGCAATTGGTTGGAGAGAAATAGCTTCTCCGTATGGCAAAATTTTTAATCAAACTTCACAGGATTTTGTCAACAACAACAACAACACACTGAAAGTGAGCTCAAAATACAAAATGCATGAGAAAATTAGAAGAGCAACCTATATACAAATATATCACTCTTGAGGAAGACATTGCTTGCTAAATATTAGAATCTTTCCATGCAAGGCAAATTCAAGAAACCTATAAAATTAGGCACCTTTTCTCATCCTTAAAATAATTGGGAATTATTTCCACTATACAGTTTCAGAAGATGGAGATAGCAAGTCAAGAATAAGACAGATTTAATTTTTAAAGAAAAATATAAAGATTTTCTTTCATCTGTTTTAGTTCCATACTTGGCAGTACTCTGGGCTTACTCCTGGCTCTATTCTCAAGGCTAACTCTTGGCAGTGCTGAGAGACCCGCTATACTATTGCTCCAGCCCGAGATCATATATTTTTATGTGTATTTAACATATATACCAAACTTATTGAAGAGAATTTGAGGATTTCAAAAACCTGTATAACGTTCAGCTATGCCTTTTCTTTTCACAACAAGTACTTTTGTTTTAAATAAAGAAAAATATTTTAAAGTTTTTTGTTTAACAATAGCACCTACTTTGTCATTGAAAATATAGATGGGGAGGCCAGAACAATAGCACAGTGGGTAGGACATTTGCTTTGCATATGGCTGATCATGGGCATCTCATATGACCCCCTGAGGCTGCCAGGAGTAATTTCTGAGCACAGAGCCAAAAGTAACCCCTGAGCACTGCCAGCTCCAAAAATAAATAGATGAAATCCAATTTTCTTAGTGTAATCAAGTGCTGTAAAATAGAAGTCAATTAAGATACTAAAGAGGGAGACAATCCCAGTCTTGGAAGCCATGTTTTTCATAATCTTTTTTATTTGGCATTGTTTCTGAAAATGCAATTATTCAGAAGAAGCTTTCCAGAAAGTAACCCCCTTCAAAAATATTGTTCATTAAGAGCAACTTGGAAATAAGTCAAGACTTAAATGCAGGTCATAGTCACCTTATAAACTCTAGAATCATGTCCTGAAAAATATTCAGCCACAGCATTCAATGTCACTTGGCTTCATTTTATTTTTTTCCAACGTTTTTCTTTCCAATATTATTTCTCTCCAAGTTTTCTTTAGGCACTCTGCCTTAAAGTGCTGTTGACAGTAGAGTTTCAGGCATGCAAATGTTTCAACGCCACACCCTCCCAGCACTAGTGTCAACATGGCTCCACTAACATTGGCTTAGATTTAATGAAGTGAGCAGGGACTGGGGCATGTTTCAGAGGACTTCAGTGCATGACTAGGATGGAGAAGCTTAGGAAAGAAAGTAGATTCTTCTCCAGCACCATATGGACCCCAAACACTACTGGCAGAAGACTCCAAATCTCTGAAGTCCACTCCCCCCGAACCACCACCACCAAAATAATAATAATAATAATAATAATAATAATAATAATAATAATAATAATAATAAATGGTAGTGGTAGAGGATGCTAAGATTTTTGTCCTGTCAAGATTGAAAAGCAAAGGACTGAATTTCCTAAAATCTTTGAGAAAAAGAAAGGAAAGGAAACTCTTGAATACCTCAAGCATCTTCAGGTGGAACCCCGGAGGCCCCAGATCAATTCTGAGTGTGACTGCAGAGGTCTCCAAGAACCACCAGAGTGATCCATGTAATCCCTGGCCTGACAGGACCCAAGCAGCACTGTGTCTCCAGCCCTCACATTAGACCACTGGCCAAGTTAGCCAAGAATTACTGGGACAATCCGCAGGCCACTTGAGAAAAAAATATTTCAGTAGACATTAAATGCTTGAAGATATAAAGTACTATAGTCAACTTACCTTTGGCGTGATCATGATCTTGGTTATATAGTAGAATTTGTTCTTAAGAAGTGCACATCTTTAGTGATGAAACATATACTGTTTTCAAGATTTGCTGCACAATTTTAAAGATTTTAAAATACTATAACTGTGTTGGGGTCAAAGTGATAGTGCATTTGCCTTGCACATGGCCAATCCAGGCTTAATACCCAGCACTTCATATGATTCCCCAGTGACATCTGGATGCAAGGCCTGAAGTAGGCCCTGAGAACTATCAAGTGTGGCCCAAAAACAAAAAGCAAAAATTAAATAAATAGCAAAACATTGGGGCCAAGGGATAGAACAGCGGTAGGGTGTTTGCCTTGCACGCAGCCCACCTGGGATAGACCACAGTTCGATCCGTGGCATCCCATATAGTCCCCCAAGCCTGCCAGGAGCGATTTCTGAGTGCAGAGCCACACTAAACCCTGAGCACCAGCAAGTGTAACCCCCCCCCCACCCAATAGCAAAATATTGTTATGGGAGAGGGGACATTGTCCAAGCTGACTTTAACCTACAAACTGCTACTGATCTAATAGTCACAGTGGCAAAATGTTAGCAACTGCTGACTCTAGATGGCAGCTAGTTATGTACTACTCTTTCAACTTTCCCAACTTGAAATTATTCAATACTGTCAAGTTGCAGAGGTATTTATCTCATAAATGCTGTCCTTAAAAGTAGCTATCATCATAGGCCTGGAGAGACAGCACAGCAGTAGGGCATTTGCCTTGCATGCAGCTGATCTGGGAGAGACCCGGTTCAATTCCAGGCATCATCCAACCTGCCAGTGCATAAACCAGGAGTGATCGTTGAGCGCCACTGGGTGTGGCCCCAAACCCAATCAATCAATCAATCAATCAATAAAAGTTTAAAAAATAAAAAAAAATAAAAGTAGGGGCCGAAGCAGTGACGCAAGTGGTAAGGCATCTGCCTTGCATGCGCGCTAGCCTAGGATGGACCGCGGTTCAATTCCCTGGCGTCCCTTATGGTCCCCCAACCCAGGAGCGATTTCTGAGCACATAGGCAGGAGTCACCCCTAAGCGATACTGGTATGGCCCAAAAACCAAAATTAATTAATTAACTAATTAATTAATAAAAGTAGCCGTCAAGGTGGCTAAAGATAGTACAGTGGGTAGGGTGTGTTTTATCTTGCAGCCCAGGTTCATTGCCCGGCATCCCATATGGTCCCTCAATTCTGCCAGGAGTTATTTCTGAGCACTGCCAGGTGTGACTTAAAACAAACCAACCCCAAACAAGTAGCCATCAGATTTACCTTAAATTTTAAGGCGCCTTTTCAAGTTTAAAGAAGTGGTTCCTTTTCCCTAATTAACTCCCCATTTATTCCGAAAATCCTCCTCCAGTGTCTTAATTATTGCAAATACTATTCTATATGGGGGAAAGCCTAATAGAATTCTCACAATAATCAGCACAAGGTTTATAGGTGTAAAAAACTGACTTTTATATCCAATAAACAACCTTAACGGAAGTAAAACAAATCGTTTATTACAGCATATAATGTGTTATATTAAATTTACACAATGATATATAAAAACACATATTGTTCTTATCATACAGAAATTTAACAACAGGAATATCAAAACAGGAACTACTCATGCACAGGCATGCATATATCGATATAAAAAGAGCAATGTACACAATACTGTTTACCAAACAAAGGTGGATAGTTTTTGTTTAGTCTTTTTTTTTTTTTTCTTAAAAAAAAAAGAGCCCTTCCAGACAGACAGGGTAAGTGGTCCAATCTGGACTGGATTGCACAAAGAAGATCGGGCCAATGTGGAGAGGGCAGGGTGCTCAGTGAGCGACTCTGGGCTTGGAGTCGTGCTCAGGGGTTCATTCATTAATGAACAGATTTTCTCTGTCACCAAGCACTAACATTTTACCCTAAAGGAGAGTCCTCCAAGGAAACAAGGCTGGATCTGTGACGACTCAGCGAGGAGGCGAAAGGCAACGAAAGGTGGGTCTGGGTTTACTGTACCAGGGCGAGGCACCGAATGTGGAAGGTTTTAGTGAATTCTTTTAAGGTAGGTTACCAGCCTCCTATCCAGGTTCCATGTCTCTGGATCCTTAGGATCTGGTCTTCAAGTTCTGAGTCCAATGAAACGAAAAGCTGAGCACAAAACTGAAATGGTCTACATCTCTGCGATGCAGACTACTGAAAAATCACAAAGAAAATTGACCCAACGACTGTCCCTGCCATCCTAACCTGATTCCCCTTGACAAGAAAATCCTCGCGGAGACACTGTCCCCAAAAAGAAGCCAACAAACGTGTGTCCTCCAATTCCATCCACCCGACCTTCCTTCGGGTCTCGCGTGCCCCCCACCCCCAGACTTAATCTTACCCAGACTGTGCCTTGCTTGACATGTTCTGAGTCGAATGTTAAGACAGACTGACACCACGAAATGCGTCCACTGTCACCACACCGGTACGACTTCAAGGGTTTCCTTCTAAGGGGCCAAACGCTCTCTACCTTCCAGGAAAGGCACTAGTGTCCGTCCGTCCGTCCGTCTGTCCATCCACCGTGAGGCTGAGACGGCGCTGACCTCAAGGTTTTACCTTGACTGAACGGAGGAGGTCTGTGCAGGTATCAGGCACACGCGCACACACACACGCGCACACACACACACAGAGAGAGAGAGAGAGAGAGAGAGAGAGAGAGAGAGAGAGAGAGAGAGAGAGAGAGAGAGAGAGAGAGAGAAAGAGAGAGAGAGAGACAGAGAGACAGAGAGACAGAGAGAGAGAGAGAAAGGAACACACAGAGATATCACATGCACAGAGATACACAAAGACAGACATACACAGAGATCACATGCCCAGAGACACACCCAGAGACGGCTTGCACACTGACCATGAGAGATCCCAGAGACACAGAGAGCCCACACACACACACACAGACACACTGACACCCCCCGAAAGATGTCCCCCTCTCCTCTCGGTCCCCAGCGGCCCCTCAGACGGTGGTCATGAGCTTGAGCGAGCCGGAGCGGAAGCGCAGGATCTTCCTCTTGAGCGTGTGCGACGCCTTGATCTTGACCACGGCCCGGGCGGCGGCCTTGGGGGCCGGGGCGCCGGGGGGCGCGGGGCGGCCGTGGCCGTGGCCGTGGCCGTGGCGGGGCAGCTGCTCGGGGCCCGCGGCGCCCCGCACGAAGCGCGCCCAGCCGAGCCCCGCGGGGCCCTCGCGGTCGTCGTCGTCGTCGTCGTCGTCGTCGGCCGAGTCGCTGTCGCTGCTGCTGTCGCCGCCCGAGGAGCCGCCGCGGCCGTGGGCGAGCCCGTGGGCGTCGGCGCCGGCGGCGTCGCTGGCGCTGGACTCGCTGTCGCCGAAGCGGTTGGCCGTGAAGTCGCTGCGCGCGTCGTCGCTCGTGTCCAGCACGGTCGAGTGGAAGAGCGACTCGCACTCGGCCGAGTACTCGGAGTCGCTGCGGCGGGGCGCGCGGGCGCGGGCGCGGGCGTGGGCGCGGGGCCGGGCGCGGGGCGGCGCGTAGGGGCCGGCGAAGGGCCGGGCGGGGGCCGCGGCGGCGGCGGCCACGGGGTACAGCCCCGCGGGGGGCTCCCTGCGCGCCCCGCCGCGCCCGGCGCAGCGCCTCCGAGGACTCGGCCGCCTCGGGCCGCTTGTGCTTGGGCTTGGCCACCAGCACCACCGGCTCGCGCGCGTGGCCGTGGCCGTGGCCTTGGCCTTGGCCGTGGCCGTGGCCGTGCGCGCGAGCCCCGGCGCGGGGGTGCGCCCCGAGCGGCCGGCCGGGGAACGGCGCCTCGGCCTGGCCCCGGCGGCCCTTGGAGGCCCCGCGCCGAGGTCGCCGGGTCGAGTCCGCCTGGTCGTCCGGGAAGCGGCACTTCTTGCCCGGCCCCGCGCGGCCCTTCTCGCGCACCGGGGGCAGCAGCGGCGACTTGGGGCTGTCGGGGTGGCCGGGCGGCAGGCCCGGAGGGGCGCGCGGCCTGGCGGCGGCAGGCCGGCCGGTGCTGCTGTGGCTGCCGCTGCCGCTGCCGCCGCCGCCCCCTCGGTGGGGCAGCCCCGGCACGAACTGGGCCTTCGCCGGGGCCCCCTCTTCCAGGCTCTGCGACGAGGAGCCCTCGCTTCTGAAGTCCAGGCCCGGCCGCTCTTCCACCGGCACGGTCGGAGGGGACAGCAGCACGGACGGGGGCCCCGCGGCAGGAGAAGCTCTGGGAGGCGACTTCCTGGGCGGCTGCACCCCCGCTTTGCTGTCCAGGACGGGGCCTCGCCCCGGGCCGTCCTTGCAGAAGGAGGCGGCCCCTGAGGCCTGGGCGCTCTCGTGAGGGGACTCCCCTGGCACGGAGGGAGGACATCGCCCCTGGTCCTGGGAGAGGGGCTTGACGCTCCTGGGCAGATGCTTGCTCGGCAGGTCCGTGGCGGCGACAGTGACATGGATGGCGCAGGGCCCTTCCAGGCCGGGCAGCCTCTTGTGAGCCTCCGGGAGTCCGGGTTTCGGGTCTTTGGCCCACGGTCGCAGGGTGGCGAAGGGGCCCGGGTCCAGAGCCGGGATCCCACCAGCGGGCCCCACCTGCTTGCAGTTCTTGGGGTTTCCATGATTGCCCTGTGGCAGGGCCCCGGCCACCCGGACACACACGCTCCCGTGGCGCAGGAGGCCTTTGCTGGGGTCCGCGTTGACGCTGGTCCGGGGTTTGTTGGTCCTGACCGGGTGTGTCTTCTTCTGCACCAGGCTCAGAATGTAGCCGTCCATCTTCTTGGCGGAGGACGGGTGGGACCACAAGGCGCTCGGGGAGGGTAAGGAGCTGTCTGTCTTGACGGTGTCCAGCGCAGAGCCCAAGCAGAGGTCGCCCGCGTGGCTGTCGAGCTTCTCTTCCTCCCTCAGGGTGTTGCCCGACAGGCAGAGGAGAAACATGGGGCTCTGCACGGCCACCGCGTGAAGCGGGCTGGGGTAGCGGTACACGTCGTTCCCGTTTTTAGACACCAGGTCGCACTGGTACTTGGGGTTCACGTCTGCAATGACATCGAGGCAATTAAATTGGGGCGCAGAGGGGGAACGACACATTGACCCTGAGGCCTGGTCTGCACAGTGGCCTGCCTTATACGCCAACATGTCTATGAAATCTGAAAAAATTTTAAAGGTATCTGAAGACATGAATTGGGCCGTGTCAGCCGACCTTGAATACGGCCAATTTCTCTAATTGCCTCTAAAGAAGAAGAGGAGGAGGAGGAGGAGGAGGAGGAGGAGGAGGAGGAGGAGGAGGAGGAGGAGAAGGAGGAGGAGAAGAAGAAGAAGAAGAAGAAGAAGAAGAAGAAGAAGAAGAAGAAGAAGAAGAAGAAGAAGAAGAAGAAGAAGGAAGAAGGAGGAGGAGGAAGAAGAAGGAGGAGGAGGAGGAGGAAGGAGGAGGAGGAAGAAGAAGAGGAGGAGGAGGAGGAGAAGAAGGAAGAAGATGAAGAAGAAGATGAAGATGAAGAAAAGAAGAAGAAAGAAGAAGAAGAAGAAGAAGAAGAAGAAGAAGAAGAAGAAGAAGAAGAAGAAGAAGAAGAAGAAGAAGAAGAAGAAGAAGAAGAAGAAGAAGAAGAAGAAGAAGAAGAAAGAAGAAGAAGGAGAAGGAGAAGGAGAAGGAGAAGGAGAAGGAGAAGGAGAAGGAGAAGGAGAAGGAGAAGGAGAAAGAAGAAGACTCTTCCAGCTGCAGGATGCTTGCCTTGTACATGACAGACCTGTTTTTGCTCCCCAGCATTCCATGTTTCCCAGGTGGAACACTTCCAGGAGTAAATCCTGAGTGCAAAGCAAAGAGTAATCCCTGGATATCACCAAGTGTGATCCCAAAATGAAATGATAATGATTAATAATAACTTGACTCTTTAGGCTACATTTTGCTTACAATTAATACAAATGGATGAGAGAAAATAATATATAATGAATTAATGTTTGAAAATAGATGGTATTTCTTCTTTTTTTTTTTTTTTTGGTTTTTGTTTTTGTTTTTCAGCCACACCCAGTGACGCTCAGGGGTTACTCCTGGCTATGTGCTCAGAAATCACTCCTAGCTTAGGGGACCATAGGGGACAGTGGGAGAAAATCGAACCGTGGTCCATCCTACACTAATGGACGCAAGGAAGGCAGACGCCTTATGGTTTGTGCCACCACTCCGGCCCCAGATTTCTTCTGAAGTAAAAATATTCAGCCATTCCCCCATATTTTGGTGGGCCTATGCAAACAATAATTGCCACTCTAACACCATTTCTCCTGTGCTCCTTTGACTCTAAACCTTAAAAAAAAAAAACCACTTAAACTTTTGAGGTTAACTTAAACTAATATGCATGTGCATGGAAATGTAAAAAACTACTATGACTTCAAGTTTAAGGAATTACATAAATTTTATGGCTTTAGATTGCTTGGTGTACCGCTAAGAAATGTTATAATGTACTACAATCTGGGGACTTGAGAAACAAAGTAATTGTACATGGGTTCGGTTTTATTTTCTTTATGTTCTTTGACTGTAAGTTCAAAATTAAGGTGTCAGCAGGGGGATTTCTTCTGAGAACTCTGTTTTTGGGTGATCCTCCTTCCACTGTAACTTGACCTTGTCCTCTTTCTTTGCATCATTGTTCACATAATTAAAAATAAAAATATTTAAAAAATTAAAAAAATATTCAGCCATTATAAATGCTTTCAAGATTAAGAGAAATGAATGAGAGAGGTAAGGCACTTGCCTTGCACACAGATAATCCAGGATTTTTATCCCCAGCACAACCTATTGTCCCCCAGACCATTATGAGGGACCCCTGAGCACAAAGCCAGAGAAGGCTCTGAGCAATGCAGGGCATGGTCCAAACAAAATAAATAAATAAAAATAAGTTTTAAAAGCTGCTTTTAAAAAAGTATTGAGATCCTTCAAAAAATTAAGGAGTAAAATTCTATATGATCCATTCACCCCCCCCCCCACTTTGGATATGTATCCAAAAGAGTACAATAAAAACTAATTCTATCAGGGCCAGAGAGATAGCACAGTGGTAGGACATTTGCCTTGCAAGAGGCCAACCCAGGACAGACCTGGACTCAATTCCTAGCCCACCCCCCAAAAAAAATAATTCTAAGAGATAAGCATATCCCCAGTTCAGTGCAGCATTATTTACAGAAACAACCTAAGTATCTATAAATAAATCAAAATGTTAGATTTAGGATCCAGAGTGATTGCACAGAGGGTAGGGTGTTTTCCTTGCACGTAGTTGACCCAGATCCAACCCAGTATGGCCTCCCTTATGGCCTCTGAGCCTCCCAGAAGTGATATTTGTTTTTGGTTTTGGGGTCACACCGGCAGTGCTCAGGGGTTACTCCTGGCTCTGCACTCAGACATCACTCCTGGCAGTCACGGGGGACCATATAGGATGCCAGGATTCCAACCAGCATCCATCCTCAGTTGGCTGCAGGCAAGGCAAACACCCTACTTAAGTGCTATCTCTCCAGCTCAGACAGGAGCAATTTTATTTTTGAGCATAGAACCAGGAGTAGCCCCTGAGCACTCTCAGGTGTGGCCCAAAAACCAAGACAATAATAATATTAATGGATTGATAATTAATATATGAGATAGAGCTGGAGATATGACAGAGGTTCAAACATTTGCCTTCAGGTTAGCTCTCTGACACTACATATGGTCCTCAGCACCACCAGGAGAGTCTCGTGAGCACATACATAGCCTAGAGCCCACTTATCATTCAGTGCGGTACAAAAATAACAAAGCTGAATGCTTTCACATGCTGAATAATATGGGGAAAACTCTGAAATTTTAGTAAAAATCGTTATATAGTATCAAAGTATCATAACTATTAAGATTACCTACGTGAAAGGAAAAATGCTTGGGATCACCAAGGTGTCAACGGAAGTATTTCAGTGCAACAAGAAAGAGTTATACAATTTTGTTTATTCTAATGCTTTTATTTGTTTAACTGTTGGGCTATATCTAGCTGTACTCGGGGTTTTATCTCGGAATCACTCCTGGAGGTGCATGAAGGACCATATGCAGTGCTGAGGATCGAACTCAGGTCAGCTGCATACAAGGCAAGCACCTTACCACGTTGGACTTCCTCTCCTGCCTATACAAATTTATAACTAAAGTATGTTTTGGGGCAGATTTTTCTTTATGCTATTTTCCTTTTGTGTTCTATTCCTGGTCTCCCTTTTTTAAAACATGAGGAAAGGGGTGCTTGGGGCCACACCCAGTGGTCCCAGTGCTTAAGGGACCATATATGGTATAGGACTGCAATGGCGAAATTATGGCACGTGCGCCAGCAGTGGCACATGAAGGCCTTGCAGCTGGCACGTGGGAAGGTCTGCAATTAGTATTTAGATACTAAAATCTTGTTATTAAGGTTTAATTGACTTGCTGACACTTTTGAGGAAATTGTTTGGTTTTGTGTGGCTGTTTGAGCACTCGGGCTCAAAAAGGTTAGCCATCACTGGTATAGGGGATCAAATTGGGGTCTGCCACTTGCACCTTTACCCCCAGTACTATCTCTCTCGCCCCTCATTTTAAAGTATTTCACATAAATTATACTTTCTGGGGCCGGAGAGATGGCATGGAGGTAAAGCGTTTGCCTTTCATGCAAGAGGTCATCGGTTCGAATCCCGGCGCCCCATATGGTCCCCCGTGCCTGCCAGGAGCAATTTCTGAGCCTGGAGCCAGGAATAACCCCTGAGCACTGCCGGGTGTGACCCAAAAACCACAAAAAAAAAAAAAAATTATACTTTCTGTGAACTTTCTCATTTCTTAATTGCTATCATTAAGATGTTATTGAATAGCATTCATTTTGTTATTTCTTAATCATGTCTGTTCAAATCAAAAGTCATAATGTCAGGAAACTGACCAGACTTCAATAGACTAATAAAATTCAAATAATATTCACCATATTTTTGTTTGTTTTGGGGCCACACCCGGAGATGCTCAGAGGTTACTCCTTGCTCTGCACTCAGAAATCATTCCTGGCAGGCTCAGAGGACCATATGGGGTGCCAGGGATCGAACCCAGGTCTGTCTGGGTCATCCGTGTGCAAGGCAAATGCCCTACCGCTGTGCTATCACTCCAGCCCCAGAGAAAAGAAAGGGTTTTAAAAGGAAAATGTATTGTAGGTAAGGTGATATGGTAATGTGTTGTAACAGTGTTGATGTTTATGGTCTTGGTAGACCAGTTACCTCATCTCACCACCACTGAAGTATCCCAAACCTCTGTCCACACGGCCCTATGCCACATCCAACCCACTTACTTCCCCCTTCATCTGTGGTCTCAGACTGCATTCCAGTACCAAGAGTTTGTTATCAATTTGTATTATTTATTCACTTATTCTGTTTCCCCTTTCACCACATGTGAATGAGATCACCCCATGCTTTTCTTTCTCCCAGAAAATTATGGGTTTTTTTCAACATTTATTTTGCTCTCTATTATATTTATTCATTTAAGAACAGAAAACTTACTCTGTGCCAGACTCTATGTTAATGATTTAATTTAGGCAAAGATCCATGGAATCTAACAATAATTCTAAGTCTTGAGGAAATATAGCCTGGTCTCAGAAATGGATTGATTCATTTGTAAAGAAAATACTATTTTGGGGGCTGAAGCAATAGCATAGCAGTAGGGCGTTTGCCTTGCATACATACGGCTGACCCAGAATGATCTTGGTTCCATCCCCAACATCCCATATGATCCCTCAAGCCAGAAACGATTTCTGAGCACATAGCCAGGAGTAAGCCCTGAGCATCACCAGGTGTGGCCCAAAAACAAAAACAAACAAATCAATACTATTATTTTCTTTGCATGCAACATCTCCATCTCTCATATCCACTCCTGATAAATAGCTATTGTAAGAAGCAGAAACTCTCTAGGTGATACCCATTTTTTCCTCCTCCACCTTCCCTAAGGTCTATATTTTCCTTATTATAAAGTCACATTTTCCTACACTTCCCCAATATGTCCCTTTTCTTATTAGAGTTAAGAATAAGATAGAAATCTTATTCTCATCCAGACCCCAAAGCCCCAATACCCACTTATGTAAGGATGTGGCACTTGGAAGCTCTGTCTTCAAGGAAAAACTATACCAAAATTACTTCGGTGGGTTCATAAAGTTTCCCTCTGAAACTAGAACTGGAGAGTAAAGGGTAACAATTACCAATGAATTTGAGGCCCAGACTCTCCAGAAAACACAGATTCTGGGTGTCCCTACATGACTGCTGCTGGATAACACACTGTACAAAAGCAAAGACACAGCCAACTAGCAGCCTCAGCCATTCGGTGTTAATTTTTCATTGCCTGAAATGCCCAAATGGGGAATATTGACAAATCAAAGGGACAATGACTTATGCCAATACCTACAGCTCTTGACATCTCCACAGTTTCTCTGCTCTTCTGAGGAATCCTAAAAGAGCAGAACTAAGGAGCCCGGAGAGATAGCACAGTGGCGTTTGCCTTGCAAGCAGCCGATCCAGGACCAAAGGTGGTTGGTTCGAATCCCAGTGTCCCATATGGTCCCTCGTGCCTGCCAGGAGCTATTTCTGAGCAGACAGCCAGGAGTAACCCCTGAGCACTGCCGGGTGTGACCCAAAAAACCACAAAAAAAAAAAAGAGCAGACCTAAGGAAGAAGTCCAAGCATCAACAATACTACCACTCAGCTGATAAGCTATGACAAATGGCCTATAAGCCCAAATTCCTGCTCTGTTTGATGAGATAGCTATACACAACAAATCCTGGATTTCCTCCATAAGGTAGAAAAACATAACAGTTAAGCCAGACTTCGAATTCTGCCTTTACCATTCACACTATCTTTACTGCTCTAAACTTCTGAAACGTCACTAAGTCTCTTATTTGTTTCTTCATTCATTTATTTACTTAAATGGATGAATAAAACAAAGCTAATGATTACTCATGACCTAAAAAAATATTGTAAACATTAAAAAGAGATTAGTGGGGACCTGGAGAGATAGCACAGCGATGTTTGCCTTGCAAGCAGCTGATCTAGAACCTAAGGTGGTTAGTTTGAATCCCGGTGTCCCATATGGTCCTCCGTGCCTGCCAGGAGCTATTTCTGAGCAGACAGCCAGGAGTAACCTCTTAGCACCACCGGGTGTGGCCCAAAAACCAAAAAAGAGAGAGAGAGAGAGAGAGATATTAATGGGGGCCAGAGGAATAGCACAGTGATGGGGCATTTGCTTGGCATGTGGACCCGGGTTCAATTCCCAGCATCTCATGTGGTCCTTTGAATGTGTCAGGAGTGATTTCTGAACATAGAGCCAGGTGTAACCCCTGAGTGCTGCCGGGTGTGACCCAAAAACAAGCCGCCCCCCAAAAAAAAGAGAGAGAGAGATTAATGTACAGAAACTATCTAGTCTAATGTCTGACAGAGAAAATACAGAAAGTCTTCCATTGCCAACAATAACATGATTCTGAAAGTCACCAAAACGATAACCAAAAAGGGGAACAATGCTGCATGACCTTAATAAGATCCCATTCCACCTACTAAAGGAACAAAAGAGCTGCATCATTCAGGACATTCTGGAGGACAGGGAGGGACCACTGCTCCATGAAGTGCCAAGCAGCTCTTTGGCCAACCTAACAGATAGGTTTAACTAGTGTTAAACTAATAGCAAAAGCTCAGAAACAGAGTTTATGACCTGTCCTGTGGGACAGGCTTTCTCAAGATGTGTTGCTCTTCTACCCTCAAGAACTCAAAATCAAGTTAAAACCAACAAACACTACAACCGAGGTCCAAAATTTTGATTCTAGATATAACAATAGCATATCATGCATCAAACACATGAGCCTTATTTTTCTCCATTTAAAATGTCTGTCAATTCTTGGGGCTGGAGAGATAGATAGCACAGCGATAGGGTGTTTGCCTTGCATGCAGCTGACCCAGAATGAATGGTGGTTAGAATCACAGCATATGGTCCCCCAGCCTGAGCACAGACCCAGGAGTAACCCCTTAGCACCACCCCTGAGCACAACCCAAAAACAAAAAGAAACCAAAAGAGAAGTCTGTCCATTCTAAGTCTTACCTGAAGATTTAGGGCAACCATCTGTAATAGACAAGTTTGCTTCCAAAGGGCTGCAAAAGCAGGTACTGGAATGACAACTGGATAAACATTCACTGAAGACCGAGTTGGAGGAATTTGAAAGGGATCCTGAAGCCCCATCGCTCAACTCATAAAAACCTACAAATAAAAACACCATTTGGAATTACGATCGTGTCAAGCAATGTTAGAAAAATAATAAGTTGGGCCTGGGGAGTGGAAACTCTTGGTTCACTGGATTTAATCACCTGATTGTATGGTTTTGATTTCAGGCAATTCATCAAGAAAGGTTGAAGGCTTCTGCGAACCATTTTTGAGACTGCACAAGACCACGTTGCAGGTTGAAACTGTGCTCTGGACTTTATCTCCCCCTCCCCAGACTATTTCAAAAGACTCAAAGGGGATATGTATATTTACTTTGCATATTTCTTTAGATGTATTTCCAAAATAGGTATAATTATTAGCGTGTATTTCCTTAAGTAGAGGTAGCTTTCCCCATCCCTTTTAGAATTTGCTTAGTAGGAAATTCTAGCAGTTAAGTTTCTCTTAAGTTCAGGTTAGAACCAGGTTAGAGATTGTTTAGCTTTTGTTTTTACTCCCATATGCACCAGTAGTCTCCTGTAACATTGTTCCTTTTTACATAGGTGCATTAAAATGAAAACAAAGTATAGAAAGAAGTTCTTATCTAATAGAGATAGGAATTCCTAATTTTTTTATTGCAGGGTCCTTTCATCCCGAACGTTTGTTAGAGTGACTTGACTTAGGCATCCATCAGATATTGGCCATTCACCCTTAAACCTTGGATTCCATCTCTGGAATGGTCATGGTTTCCTGCAGCACCAGGAATCAAACTTCTACCAGGAAAGGCCCTAACGCCGCCTTGGCATCCACTTGCTCCAGGGTGGGTTCATCTGACACCCTGATACTTGGAAACAGCAACAACTTGCTTTCAGGGCAGGTTTCCCTGCCTCACTACCTGAAGGTGAGATGAAATCAGAAGATGCTCGGTGACACCCCAGACATCAACGTAAGGTCTATGCAAAAACCAAGATGTCTAATTACAGAAGCCTGACTGTGACAACCGTGATTGAGAACTTTTTCTGCACCATGAAGAGAGACTTTGGGGTTAGACAATGGAGTATGCCTGGAGCCTGTTGGTCTTGGGACAGGATGTTTAATGTGTAGGGATACCTTGTTTTTAGACTACTGATTCTTCTTTTGCTGCACCTATGCAACCCCCCTATTTTTTTTTTCATTTTTACCTTCCAGATAGGGGCTCCTGCCTTTTTCAAAGAACACTGGGACATTAATTACTTTGTTTCACCTCATATTTCTGCATTTTTCCATAAAATTAAGGAGGAGCCAGAATGGTAGCACAGCAGTAGGGCATCTGACTTGTACACACTAACCTAGGACAACTGCAGTTCTATCTATCCCCCAGAATCCCTATGGTCCCCTGAGCCAGGAGTGATTTCTGAGTGCATAGCCAGGAACAACCCCTGAGCATCACCGGGTGTGGCCCAAAAAATAAATAAAATTAAGAAGGAAAGGGGCCAGAGAGATAGCATGGAGGTAAGGCGTTTGCCTTTCATGCAGAAGGTTATCAGTTCGAATCCTGGCATCCCATATGGTCCTCTGTGCCTGCCAGGAACAATTTCTGAGCATGGAGCCAGGAGTAACCACTGAGCACTGCCGGGTGTGACCCAAAAACCACACAAAAAAAAAAAATTAAGAAGGAAAAAAATTAAAGGAAGGAGGAAAAAAAAAGGGAGGGGGGCCATGGGCCAAGTGGTTTCAGATGCATTAGTGGAGACTAAAAAGGGACAGAACTAAATACCCAAGTCAAAGTCAACAACAATAGAATCAAGAGACTTAAACTAATCTAAACTCAAAACGGGGCCATTACACTGGCAGGCCAGGGGGCTAAGGGTGGGGTCTGGGTTACACACTGGGAACATTAGTGGAGGGAGGTCGACCCCAGTGATGAGAATGGCCCTGATTCACTGTCACTGTATGCCTGAAATCCAACTATGAAGGACTTCATAAATCACAGTGGTTTCAATAAATAAACACATTTTGTTTAGAGTTTCCATATTTCATGACATTATTTATACGTATGTAATTAGAATCAGTTTGTCTTTAATATCATCGATGTTCATAGAAATAAATAGTGGAACATAGCAATAAACCATGGAAGTAAATCATGAAAAAAAAAAAAAAGGTTGAAGGGCCCATAACTGTTGATGCTTTTCGAATTTACTCTGACCCTTAAAGTGACCTTCCTCCTTAACCTCAGCACTAAAGATGAGTAAGGGGGAAAAAATACAGGCCTGCCAAAGCCTCAACTTTATCATGAATGTCTCAGAAAGAATAACTTGAGAAAAATAAATCTATTTAAGGAGCCAAATGGTTTAAAAGAAATGGGGGTAAACGTTTGAAGTGGTCTCAGGAAGTTGAAGTGTGACTAATTTTCTAGCCCATTCTGACTCTCTCAAGTTTCAAAGGAAGACCCAACAGCCCTTCCAGAGATTTGAATAGAAGCTTTTCTTCTTGAAATTCAGGGGTCTCCAGATCAATTGCATTATCAAAAAAGATGTTGCCTGTTTTTCTTTTCCTCTCATACAACTAAATGGCAGGCTACATTTTTTTATTCTCTGCACCAGAAGCAAACTCACTGCCATTTGCAGATCTGGGGGTGACACAGGGAGCAGTCAAGAGTGCTAAATTTGGACCTAAGCTCCAGCACCCACCTGAGCTAGGCCGGCTATCAGTCTCCAGGTGCTCTTCAGAGGTCTTTTCCACATCCAGTCTCAGGTCACTTATCTGTTTGTCAAGTTCTTGCAACTGATTCAACAAGCCAGCATCTCTTCTCCGCAGACAATTCTGATTAGGAAAATTGCAGAAGACAAGGGGGGAAAAACATGTTGGTGACAAAAAAAAAAAACCACCTGGAAATTCTACTCCGAGTATTTAAACTACCACCAGAAGAAATCACAAAATCTTCCCAAATCAAAATTTTATTGCATGACCTGAAATAATAAAAAAGAGTCAAGAATATGTCCAATATTTAATTAAACCTTTTGACATTTTGTGGTGATTTTATTTTTTAATAAAAAAGCAGACTTGGGGCCAGAGAGATAGTACAGTGGATAGATAGGGCACTAGTCTTGCATGTGATCAACAGGGTTTTGATCTCTGACATCCCATATTGTCTCCCAAACCTGCCAGGAGTAATTCATAAGTGTCTGGTGTAGGCCAAAAACAACACCCAAAAACGAACAAAAGAAAACTTACTGGTAATTTCATCTAATATCTACAAACTTTCTTTTTATTGGGAAAGAGAAGGGGGGAAAACACAGAATTTTTTTTTTGAACAAGACAGTCCACAGAAGGCTTTAATTCGAAGTCAGATTGTAACTGATTTCCTACAATACACTATAATCTTGCGTAGGTGAGATTTTTCCAGGCCAAATGTCCTACAGACTTGTTTTCTATGAGTCGCTTTGTGGGACTTAATCAGTCTTAGGGCCTTTGAAAGTGAGAAAATAATACTAATAAGCAGTGCCAAGTATTATGTGAGCTGGCAGAATCTAAAACCCTCCAGGGAGAGGCCATCAAGATCTGAACCCCACTTGGATTTCCAAAGGTGACAGACCCATCACTAACTCACATCGCCACCTAGCGCTTCCCCGCGCTGGAAAAAACTGGAGCATTGGAGAGGCGTCTGGTTCAAATCACGAATGCCAAAGCCTCCACCCGAGAACAGGACCCCAAAAGCAAGCTGCACTGGAATTCTCCCGACGAGCTGCTTTGCTCCCCCTCAAGGGGACCCAGGAATGTGCCACTCACAACCTGGAGAGGCAGAAACATGACAAGGGGCTCGTGCACAAGACGATGCCAACCATGTCAGTGGCCGGGTTCTGCAGCAGGAGTTGTTGACTCCACTCACTGGGACATCCCAAGGGGTTCTGCTAGCACAGACAGAGCCAGACGCAAGGGAAAAGCGAAGCCCGGCCAGGACAAATCAGACCCCCTTGAGAAGTAGATGGGTGCACTCCCCCACCCCCAGTTCTTTGCCTCTGAAAATCTTAAGGCATTAACCATGACACCTTTGCAAACGAGATTCCTCGGGGAAAAAAGAGAAGGAAAAGCAAATAAGTAAAAGAAGTGAGAGAGAAAAGGAGAGAGGGAGGGAGAGAAAGGGAGAAGAGGGGAAAGGGAAAGAGAGTGAGGGAGAGAAAGAGTGAGGGGGAAGGGAGAGAGAAAGGAAAGAGGGGAGAGAGAGAGGGAGAGAGGGAAAGGGATGGGAAGGAGAGAGAGAGAGAGAGAGAGAGAGAGAGAGAGAGAGAGAGAGACAGAGAGAGAGAGAGAGAGAGAGAGAGAGAGACAGAGAGAGACAGAGAGAGAGAGAGACAGAGAGAGAGAGAGACAGAGAGAGAGAGAGGTGAAACAGATAAGGACAAATCGCCACGCTGTACAGGCCCCTTCCTAGCTAGCTGTCTGTCTGTCCGGGGCTCCGGGTCCGGCCTGTGTTCCCTTCGGGACAGTGTCACCGGGGCAGGCCAGACTTTGGAGTTGACTGTTTGCAAAACTACATCTGCAGGTCACCCAAACAAAGCTGCCGCCATTATTCTGAGGCGGGGTCCAGAGCTGATCAAGGCTCCCAGAACCTCCAAAAGTCTTCCCCCTCAAGGAACACGACAGCCAACAACAACTGTCACAAACCCACCCAGACACACAGGCCCGGCTCGAGGGGGACCCACCGTCCCACCCTCCCTCCTCCTCGGATAGTCAGGAGCCCACCTATGAGATTGGGGGTCCCCTTGGAGGCCAAAATCGCCCACATTCGCGTCTTCAGCGCAGCCTCCCACAAAGGGCTTCTATGTATGTGGCTGGCAACCTCAGCCCAGGCAAAGCGCCCCAGGAAAGGGAAGGCAACCTCCAGGTTGCCTTTGCGTAACCAGGAGATTCAGCTGCAAGTGGGGCCCCCTGAACCCCAAAATTTCTCCTCTGTGACTTTGCATCCCAGAGGGAGAAGAAGCCCATCTCAGCAGATACCCCAACAGCAAGTGGCTTTGCAAAGCCTGGGGCCAGGGTCGCACAGCGGGCATCTCCTGGGTCCCCTCCGGGAACTCCCAAAACACTATTTCTCCCCCACCGATGCGGGGGTGGCCAGCCCCGCACCTGACAAAGCCCGCCCCCGCCCCGGTGGCGCCCCAGGCCCGGCTGAAAACCGGGCACGGGGGTGGGGGGTTTGGCCTGGGGCGGTGTGGAGACACCCCGAATCAGGCTCCTGTGCCCCAGCCCGGGGTGCCCTCGCCCCTCACCAATTGCTTCCGCAGCAGCAGGATGTTCTCCTCCAGGAACTTCTCCTCCAACCGGCCGCGCGGCCCCGGGTCTCCTCCGGGCAGCAGCTCCACCGCGCCCCGCA
>NC_064850.1:2517500-2622500 GCF_024139225.1 Suncus etruscus | reverse complement strand
TCTTATACAAAAATGCACCCCAAAATGAGTTCTTTTCTTTTCTTCTTTACTTTCCAATACAGTTTTCTACCTTTTTTTTTGAGTCTGAGTATCTTTATTCCTCCATATTTCAAGGGAAAAAATATTGAGGAGCCTGGGAATTGTGGACAGTCACCATTCCTGATGTCACCGTTTCTACATCCATTTTATGGATTGAAATGTTATGAAATGGTACTCTACCATTTTTAGTAAATTTTATGAAATTTTATAAAATGGCATTTTACCATTTTTTTTAAAAGAAAAAGACTGCAAGCTTGGCTCAGAACTTTCTACTTAAGAGCCTTGTTTCTCGGTTCTATTTTCTTGTAAGATATTCTTGTTTGTCTCCTTTCTTTCTATTTCCTGGAAGAATCTGTTCTCTCCAAGCCTTGGACTTTGAAGCCAATTAGTTCACTAAATGAGTATCTCTAGCACAAGAACTAAAATACACTACTAACAATAGCATACAAAAAAATTCCTCTCTCTTCTTTGGTACTTATATAGAAAACTGAAAACCAAATAACCCACTAAACAGATCTAAATTCTAGGGCAGAATCTTTAACATGGGAATATTCAAACTTTATGCTAATAATATTTCTTCTCTAATCTCTAGTGAAATCCATTCCCCCTTTATCTCCCAACAAAAGAGGAAAGATCCCTTTTGGCCTCTAGAAAATGGAAGTCAATCTCAAATGGAAGGAATGAGGAGCAGGGGAGCTGGGAAGAGTCAAGTATCAAGAGGGATGCTTTGGAGAGGATGTGGAGTGAGACAGTACCTTACTTTATTAGGAAGATTACATATTTGGATCTCCAGAGATTTCAGGACATTTGAAACAGAGGTAAGAGTTATTTTGTGATTGTTTAAGCTTGTTGGAGGGTAGGATCTCTCTATTTCTAGAAGCCAGAGTCACTTCTGAATACTCTTTCAAGCTTTCTGTATTTTAGTAAGTGAAGACCAGAAAGTATCAGCTCACCTGACTCAGGATGGAGGGAGAGCACAGTGAGCAAAACAAATCAAACTGAGAACAACCAATGTGTAAAGATTATTCCTGAGTGAACTATGAAGTTAAAAGTTTAACTGTCATTTTTGGAGGAAAGAATGATGATTCTGAGATGTTTTCATATGATTCATTCTTATAATTCTGTCTAAACCCTTTTTAAGAAGTAGATGCTTCACAATAATTGTGGGAGACCTCAACACGGCATTGTCAACACCAGACAGGTCAACCAGACTGAAACCCAACAAGAATATACTAGACCTGAGGAGAGAAATGGAAGTAAGAGGCCTAGTAGATATATATAGGACACTCCACCCCCAGAGGCCTGGATACACATTTTTCTCTAATGTACATGGGACATTCTCTAGGATAGACTACATGTTAGCACACAAAACATATCTCCATAATATCAAGAGGATAGAAATTTTGCAGGCTGCCTTTGCTGACCACAAAGCCCTGAAATTATATATAAACTACAAAGGGACACAGAAGAAAAATTTTAACACCTGGAAGTTAAATAGCCTCATACTGAATAATCAGTGGGTCCGAGATGAAATCAAAGAGGAAATCAAAACCTTCCTGAAAACAAATGACAATGGAGAAACAATTTATCAGAACCTATGGGACACAGCAAAAGCAGTACTGAGAGGAAAATTTATAGCTTTGCAAGCACACATCAGGAAAGAAGAAGGGGCATACCTGAATAGCTTAATGACGCAGCTCATAGAATTAGAAAGTGCTCAACAAAAGGATCCAAAAATAGGGAGGCAGAAGGAAATAACAAAGCTGAGAGCAGAAATCAATGAAGTGGAAACCAGAAAAACCATCCAAAAGATCAACGAAAGCAGAAGTTGGTTCTTTGAAAAAATAAACAAGATTGATAGACCACTGGCAAAACTAACAAAGAAAGAAAGAGAGAGAAACTTGATAACTCGTATTAGGAATGAAAAAGGAGAGATCACTACTGATATGGTAGAGATTCAAAGGGTAATCAGAAACTACTTTGAGAAACTCTATGCCACTAAAAATGAAAACCTGGCAGAAATGGATAAATTTTTGGAATCTTATAATCTTCCACGATTGAATGAAGAGGATGTAGCATATCTAAACACACCCATTACTATTGAGGAAATTAAGAAAGTAATCAAATGTCTGCCCAAAAACAAAAGCCCAGGCCCAGATGGATTTACTAATGAATTCTTTCAAACCTTTCAAGAGGAACTACTACCAATCCTGGCAAGACTCTTTCATGAAATCGAAAAAACAGGAAAACTTCCAAATAGCTTTTATGAAGCCAACATTACCTTGATACCTAAACCAGACAGAGATGCTACGAAAAAAGAAAATTACAGACCAATATCGCTGATGAATGCAGATGCAAAGATCTTCAACAAAATCCTGGCAAATAGGATTCAATGCCTCATTAAGAAGATCATCCACTACGATCAAGTAGGTTTCATTCCAGGAATGCAAGGCTGGTTTAACATCCGTAAATCTATCAACATAATACACAACATCAACAGCAAGAAAAATAAAAATCACATGATCATATCAATCGACGCAGAGAAAGCATTTGATAAGGTCCAACACCCATTCTTGATCAAAACTCTCAGCAAGATGGGAATGGAGGGAACCTTTCTCAATATAGTTAAGGCCATCTACCACAAGCCAGAGGCAAATATTGTCCTCAATGGAGAAAAACTGAAAGCCTTTCCTCTAAATTCTGGCACAAGACAAGGCTGTCCTCTCTCACCACTCCTATTCAACATAGCACTGGAAGTACTCGCTATAGCGATTAGGCTAGAAAAGGATATCAAGGGAATCCAGATAGGAAAGGAAGAAGTCAAGCTCTCACTGTTTGCAGATGACATGATACTCTACTTAGAAAACCCCAAAGACTCTATCAAAAAGCTTCTAGATACAATAGACTCATATAGCAAGGTGGCAGGCTACAAAATTAACACACAAAAATCAATGGCCTTCCTATACACCAATACTAATAAGGAAGAAATGGACATTAAGAAAACAACTCCATTCACTATAGTGTCACACAAACTCAAATATCTTGGAATCAACTTGACTAAAAATGTGAAGGACCTATACAAGGAAAACTATAAAACTCTGCTCCAAGAAATAAGAGAGGACACGCGGAAATGGAAGCATATACCCTGCTCATGGATTGGCAGGATTAACATCATTAAAATGGCAATACTCCCCAAAGCACTGTACAGATTTAATGCGATCCCCCTAAAGATACCCATGACATTCTTCAAAGAAGTGAACCAGGCACTTTTGAAATTTATTTGGAACAATAAACACCCTCGAATAGCTAAAGCAATCATTGGGAAAAAGAATATGGGAGGAATTACTTTCCCCAACTTTAAACTTTACTACAAAGCAATAGTTATCAAAACAGCATGGTATTGGAATAAAGACAGGCCCTCAGATCAGTGGAATAAGCTTGAATACTCAGAGAATGTTCCCCAGACATACAATCATCTAATTTTTGATAAAGGAGCAAAAAATCCTAAATGGAACAAAGAAAGCCTCTTCAACAAGTGGTGTTGGCAAAACTGGCTAGCCACTTGCAAAAAATTGAACTTAGACCCCCAGCTAACATCATGTACGAAGGTAAAATCCAAATGGATTAAAGACCTCGATATCAGCCCCAAAACCATAAGATATATAGAACAATACGTAGGTAAAACACTCCAGGACATTGAGGCTAAAGGCATCTTCAAGGAAGAAACTGCACTCTCCAAGCAAGTGAAAGCAGAAATTAACAGATGGGAATATATTAAGCTGAGAAGCTTCTGCACCTCAAAGGAAATAGTGCCCAAGATACAAGAGCCACCCACTGAGTGGGAGAAACTATTCACCCAATACCCATCAGATAAGGGGCTAATCTCCAAAATATATAAGGCACTGACAGAACTTTACAAGAAAAAAACATCTAATCCCATCAAAAAATGGGGAGAAGAAATGAACAGACACTTTGACAAAGAAGAAATACAGATGGCCAAAAGACACATGAAAAGTGCTCCACATCACTAATCATCAGGGAGATGCAAATCAAAACAACGATGAGATACCACCTCACACCCCAGAGAATGGCACACATCACAAAGAATGAGAATAAACAGTGTTGGCGGGGATGTGGGGAGAAAGGAACTCTTATCCACTGCTGGTGGGAATGCCGTCTAGTTCAACCTTTATGGAAAGCGATATGGAGATTCCTCCAAAAACTGGAAATCGAGCTCCCATACGATCCAGCTATACCACTCCTAGGAATATACCCTAGGAACACAAAAATACAATACAAAAACCCCTTCATTACACCTATATTCATTGCAGCTCTATTTACCATAGCAAGACTCTGGAAACAACCAAGATGCCCTTCAACAGACGAATGGCTAAAGAAACTGTGGTACATATACACAATGGAATATTATGCAGCTGTCAGGAGAGATGAAGTCATGAAATTTTCCTATACATGGATGTACACGGAATCTATTATGCTGAGTGAAATAAGTCAGAGAGAGAGAGAAAAAACGCAGAATGGTCTCACACATTTATGGGTTTTAAGAAAAATGAAAGACATTCTTGCAATAATAACTTTCAGACACAAAAGAGAAAAGAGCTGGAAGTTCCAGCTCACCTCAGGAAGCTCATCACAAAGAGTGATGAGTTTAGTTGGATAAATAACTACATTTTGAACTGTCCTAATAATGAGAATGTATGAGGGAAATTGAGAACCTGTTTAGAGTACAGGCGGGGGTCGGGTGGGGAGGAGGGAGACTTGGGACATTGGTGATGGGAATATTGCACTGGTGATGGGTGGTGTTAAAAAAAAAAAAGAAAAAGTATAAAAGATGCACTACAATTTAGGATTAACTGGAAAAAAAAAGAAATTAAAAAAAAATAAAAATAGGTAAATAAAGAAAAAAAAAAGAAGTAGATGCTTTTGAAACTGATTTGTTGGAACAAATAGACACTGGAGACACAAAGATATTTAGATTTAAGAAACTTTCTTAAGGTATGATTTTAACAACTGTATGTTCAACTTCTCTGAGCCTCAATTTTTTCATCTAAAAATAGATGTAACAAATGTATCTTATAGGGACAGAGTCAGAAATTGCAAGGCATATAAAGCTTAGTCATGCTTTATTATTTGAAAGTTAATTTGTCTGCTAAACTCATTTTGTTGGGATCATCAATTTAATATTTTAAAGTAATTTGCCACTTTAATTTACAATATTGTTAATGATAGGGTTTCTTGCAAAAAATGTTCCAACACCACGCCTTCTACCACAAAGATTACTTTCCTTCATTTGCTTGAAATATTTGGCAACCTACTTCATTTCCCAATATATGTATTAACTGAGAATTTGGAAATATTAGAGGAAGAAGGAAATGGATATACCACATTTAACTTTTCTCTGCCATGAGCTTCCACAATGTTTATGGTGCCCTGGTTCAATAAAATGAATAATCTACATAGAGATAATAATAACTAAATGTATGAAATAAGTTTGTATTTATGCTATGATATGGTTTCTATCTATAATTAAAAAATTAAATTGTGTTTTTTCATTTAGTATGGAGGGGTGGTCTTATCTATAACATTATATGTTATATTGCTATGAAGATTACTTTGTAATCTATATATTTGATGTAAAACATTTACAATAACCTAAGTTATTATTTGTTTTGTTCTCCATCTTATTGATGCTAATAGGATTCTTCAAAAGTTTAAGCTTAGACAGCAATGGGACTACTGAAAATTCTGTTTATGGGTGATTGTCCTTCCACTGTAACTTTACCTTGTCCTCTTTCTTTGCATCTTTGTTCTCATAATTAAAAATAAAAAATTAATAAAAATACAATTAAATATGAAATATAAAAAATTTAAGCTTATTGAATGAGAACTTATTCCATCAGGGACCATAGCTTTAATGATAACACATTGTAATTATAATAATTATAGTACATTCATTTCTATCTACCTGAGAATCATTTGATTTGTATTGTGAAGCCCAAGAGCCATGGCTTCCTTTGGGAAGAGATATTGTAACAAAATTAATTGGATAGAATTTTTTAAAGGTTTCCAATCCCTTGTGAAGTAATTGGTCTTATTTATGTATGTGTTCATTAATATTTCAAGTATGAGTCAAGAAATATAAAATCTGAAGAACTTAAAACTAAAGGCAATTGTAGATTGAGTCTGTTGGTAGTAATTCACTTGTGCTAGCATGACTGGATAAATATAATTGACTTTTTGAAGATATCTACTTTATACAGTATGAAATTTGAGTTTTCCACCGACTAAGAAAACAATGCAAAAATAGTTTGCTTAGATTACAGGTTTAATATGGCTGGTTGAATCGGGTGACTGGCCTCCCAGAGTTGCGATCCTTTATAAAACTACGTCAAAATTGGTAGAGAAGTTTATAGAGGCAAAGAATTATTTCCCAAAGCATCACCATTTACTTCATTTGACCTTTTTCCATTTAAAGGCCCTCATCAAAATCATGAGGTATCCTCAGTGTAAACTTTAATGTCCTTTTGTTCAGTCTTCATGACCGTCAAGGATCTGATGTGAAGGCATCCAAGGTGACTTCTCTTAGCTAGGATTTCCACTAGTTTTCACTGGGCATCCAGTATGGTTATCAACTCACTCTCACTGGAGTTGCTGCTACTTGGAAGTATACAATGACCATCCTATTCATTCCCCAATTATACAATTGCTCAATTGCTGCTTTATTTACTGTTGGAGTCCAGGCATGACCAAGATCTAGTATTCAGAAATGAACTATTTGTGAGAGAGCTCTGGAAACTGAAGCAATGGTTTGTGAGATAGCCTGACAAGTATGATATGGGCCCAGCATAAATGTACATATGAACCTGATCTTTCCAAAATAATCTTTACAATTATGCCATGTCTTGGGGCTGAAGAGATAGGATGGATGGTGGTTCAAATCCCGGCATCCCATATGGTCCCCTGAGCCTTCCAGGAGCAATTTCTGAGTGTAGGTAGAGCCAGGAGTAACCCCTGAGTGCTGCCAGGTGTGACTCAAAAACGAAAATAAAACAATTATGCCGTGTCTTATACAAGCATATTATTTGGGTTTTGCTCTCTTGAAGTAGACAAACATCAATAGCTTTGTTCCCATTTTTTAGGACCCTCTTTTTTCTTTAAAATTTCTTGATAAGGCACATATACCTGAAACCATTGCCTATATAAACAGATCCTGTCCCTCAGTAAAGTTGCTACAGACCCTCAGCTATTGAGAAGTCTATCTCATCTCATCTTTCTGGTACTAGGTACCCTGTATCACTAGATAGTACACTTTACTACCTTCTCTGGAAAATGTCATGCTATGTTCATCAGATTTGACTGCAGAGGATTACTCCTCAAGTGCAGGAGTCACATATGAAGAGAAAACATGGAAACGTATACTCTACTGAGACATCAAACTTACCCACAGTAATATTCCTTGTTAATACCTCAACTAATTTTCCCTTCTGAGTACTTAAGTTAGGAAAATTTCAAATGCTCTTGTGAACTGATATTTACCCCTTGTTCTAAAGCTTATATATATTTATTATTTAGGGTAGAACAAGCAGATATAATGAAGTAGCTTTATTATTAGCTAATAAGTTGCTAGACACAAGAAAGGTTTTTCTATCATCTAAGTCTGATGTCTGTAATTTTACTAGCAAGCTTTATTGTGTCTGGTATTCAGATAGTGAAGTTCCCCCCAACTTGTGAATCTTTAAAAAATATTTACTAGGAGCTGGAGTAATTGTACAATGAGTAGGGTTGCTTGCCTTACATTCAGTTGACCAGGTTCAATGTCTGGCATCTCATTTGGTCCCCCATGTAGTTCACCAGGAATTATTCCTGGGGCAAAGCCCTTGGAATAACTCTTGAGAATCTTTGGGTATGTAGCTAAAAATCAAATAAACAAACAAACAAACAACAAGCACAAAAAACTCTCAAACACTTTATTAGGGTATTTTGTTAATGATATATTCGTGCATACATTGTTTCAATACTACACCAATCACTACAGTACTCACTTTTCTCTCCACAAGGTTCCAAATGCCTCTCCTATTCCCTACCACCCCATTCCCACTGCCACCTTTATGTTAAGTTTTGTTGCCTTTGACCATTTGTTTTCTCTTACTATCTGTCTTTAGGTCCTACAGAGGAGAATGCTTGTATATGTTCCTTTCTTACTGACTGACTTCGCTCAATATGGTGTCTTCTAGTTTTATCTGTGTTGTGGTAAGTTGCATGATTTTGTTCTTTCTTACAGTTGTATTCAATTATGTATATCTACCACAACTTTTTGAACCATTCATCTGCTGTTGGCCATTTGAGTTATTTTCATACCCTGATTATTGTGCTAACATGCTAAATTGAACATGGGTGTTTATATGTCCTTTTAAGTTACTTATTTATTTATTTTTACTTAGGGTGAGATAATAAGAAATGGTTATCACTGGGTTTTTTGGGATTTCTATTCCTACCTTTTGAGGACATCTTCATATTACTTTGTATAGAGTTGAACTCGATGGCATTTTATCAACAGTGAATGAAGGTTCCTCCCTCACCACAACCACACCAAAACTGGCTGTTTCCAGATGTTTTGATATATGCCAGCTTTACTGTTGTGAGATATCTTATTGTTGTTAATTTGCATTTTTATTATCATAAGTGAAGATGAGCATGTTTTCATATGCCTATTGGTCATCCAGATGTCTTTGAGTAAGTTTGTTCATTCCTTCCAATTTTTGGATGGAATTGTTGGTTTTTTTTTCCTATTGTTGAGCTTTGTGAATGTTTTTTTATTGATCTTGAATATGAATAATTTATATGAGGTATTGTGTACAAGTACTTTTTATTCAGTAGGGTGTCTTTATTTTATCTTGAGTTTCTTTTGCTGTACCAAAGATTTTTTATTGATACTGTTTATTTTTTGTCTTTTATTTTTTTCATGGTTATCTCATGAAAGATACTCTGAAGTTCTCTCTCTCTCTCTCTCTCACTCACTCACTCACTCACTCACTCACTCACTCACTCACTCATTCACTCACTCACCAGCACTCAGGGCTTACCTCTGGCTCAGCATTCAGAAATCACTCCTGGTAGGTTCTAGAGTCCATATGGGATGCTGGGGATGAAACCTAGGTTGGCCAGGTGCATGGCAAACCCCCAACCCTCTGAGCTATTGCTCTGGGCCCACTCTGAGGTTCTTTTCCTGGAGAGTTCTGCTGTTTTCTTTCATGTAGTTAATGGGTCCTGCTTTGATTTCAATGGTGAAATCTTTTATATCTTGCTTCCATAGTAAGAATGGGAGTGCCACTATATTTATCATTGATTTTCCAAATTGGGCTATGGCTGTGTGAATGACTTTATAAGAATACTAGGTGATCTGTCACTGACTACTTTTGGCCAGTACTCTCTCACTACTTCAACTGAAAGGGCAGAAACCCTGTGGTTAGCCTGAATGAAGCTGGGCTGGATTTGAGAGGGGCCTAAAGATTAGTGAGATCTACACATTAGAGATAAAAGCAACTGAATAGGCATTTTGCTACCTACCTAGTATTCAGTTAATAAAATAGGTAAGTAAAAAATTCAGAAGGTTTTTGTGCAATTATAACATTGTGTAAAACATTCTCATTGTTATGTCCCAGAAATAAAATTCAGACCTACTTTTATCTGTGTTCTTTAGAAGCAGAATTTCTTTTCATTTTCTTTAAGCCTAGAAGGCATGTTAGAAGTGACTTGCAACAGCTTTTTGGGGATGTTTTAAGGTATTTACAAGGAGCTCTTTCCCCTGCTATGATTCTTGAAAAATGATAGGGCCGACCCAGGATGGACCTGGGTTTGATTCCCGGCATCCCATATGGTCCCCCAAGTCTGCCAGGAGCGATTTCTGAGCGCAGAGCCAGGAGTAACCCCTGAGCGCTGCTAGGTGTGACTCCCCCCCCCCCAAAAAAAAAGAAAAAAAGAAAAGAAAAATAAAGTAAATGGAAAGACAAGGAAAGACTCTGAAGGAAGTTTGGTAAGTAGTAACTATTTCAATAATCTATCGAAGGAATAGAAAATATTTCATCGTCAATGTAAATCTATCAATTGGGGGTATAACCTTAGGCACTCAAACACATCCATTAATGTCTTAGAAGTTATTCTTAGGCAACTGTGAATTTGTATTTATGCCCCTGTACCCCTCTTCCATTTGATTAAATTATCTTGAACATACCCATTATAATCAAGGCCCTCATACATGAAGTTCTCTGTACTAAAATACAAATACTTTTCCTTAAAAGGGTCACAAGAAAATCCATCACACTGAAATGATTCTGATTTAGTATTTTTTTTCTTGATAGAGGAATTTATGAGGAATACTTGCAACCAAAAATTGAAGGTGATACTGTGGCTTCTAGTTTGGAGCCATAAAACAGCTCAAAAGACTTTGCTAGCAGTGGACCTGTAATCTGGGAAAACACATTCATCATTACTTGGGTAAATATAATGCTTTGCTTATAAGACATTTTATACTACAATGTAATGAATCTTTCCAAGTGCATAAAATTTTTACCATTGTACATAAGACCTATAAATATATGGTAATTTATTTATGTTCTCCATAAGCTCTAGTTAGGCCTATGAGACTTAAGACACTCCAAATCACCTAAGGCAAGTCACATACTTTAAAATCATTACAATATTTTAGGAAGGCAATAGTTTTCTGAAAACAATAAATGTGTGTACTCTGATCTAGCAGTCCTGCCTCTGAAAATATTTCCTCAGAAATGGCCCCCCTAATTATATATATAAGGATAGAATGCTTCATAAAGCGTTATTTGGAGTAATAAATAATTAGAAATAATTTAAGATTTTCTTAGGGAACTGGTTAAGCAACTTCTCCAATAATCCTAAACAGAATACCCTAAGTTTACAAAGGAGTTGTTTCTATGTTATATAAGAGATATATAAATAATTATATATAATTATATAATATGTAGAAACAACTATGTGTCTATAGCTATATGGAGTATATATATATATAAATGTCAAAACCATGTTGTTATATAAAAAACAAGTGCAATACAATCTACACAAGATAACTGAACATGCAGTCTCAGGAAAAGTTTGAAAGGCCATAGTCCAAACGTAGTGGAAGTCATGTGTAGCAGATGGCTGACATCTACTTTGTTTTTATTATGTCTGTACTGTGGGAGCTTTCAACAACATGTCTTACTTCAGCAAGAAAGTCTTTAAAAAAGACTCCTCCTGGCTTTGTGCTCAGGAATCACTCCTGAAGGAGCTTGGAGGACCAGATGGGATGCTGAGGAGAGAATCCAGGTCGACTAAGCACAAGACAAATGCCCTACCTGCTGTACTATCTTTGTATTGTCTTATTTTGATGTTGACTTTCTATCTCTCTGAAGAGTGTATTTTCCTACAGTCATCTTTTTCTAACAGCTGGTACTGGCTATAACTCCAGACAGGGCAGAAAAATTCTCCTTTCTGGGCTGTAGCTAAAAGGTCTGAGCTCGCCTGTTGCATTTGCACTACCAGCTAAAGATATTATGAGGTTCAATAGTTTTATAGTCAGTTCCTGATTTTTTTCCCCTCTCAGCATGACAATTGAACATTGTCATAGGCAGAATATAAATTTGCTAACTGCTGGAGGAATAGCAGGAAGACTGAACTTCCAGGACAGCTCTCAGGGATTCTGATTTCCTGATATTCATACTCTTGTGGGTCCCTTTTTATAGGGGTCAAGATTGCCCTGAGGGACCAACACAACACAGTGAAAGTTCTCAGAGGGGACTTAAGAGACTCTTTATAAAAGACATTGAATCATATCTTGGTTTTATGGGCTGCTAGTTCTGGGGGAGAAGCCAGCTATTTGCCTACAGTGAGGAAACTCCAGCATATAGAGAAAAATGAGAACAAAGAGTTAGAGGTGGATTAAATTCTGATTTCAGAGTCTCTACATTTTGACCTTGGGATATGTTGTTTGACCTTCTTCGGTCTTAGTTGAAAACACTTTATAAATTTACTTGATTTAAACATTGTGATTATATGGTGTTCAAATGGTTACATGTTCATGAGTGAGTTTCAGTCATACAATTTACACCACTCTTTATCAGTGCACATTTCATAATACCAATATTGCCAGTCCCCCCCACCCACTGCCTCTGGGGCAGACATTTTACTTCTATCTCTCGCTCTCTCCTCATTCACTCTTTCTCTCCCTTTTCTTCCATTTTAGACACTATGATTTGCACTATTGTCAATGGAGCACCATGCATATCACTTTATCTCTTTTCAGCTCCCAGTTTTTTTCCTTTTATTAAAACACCATGGTTCAAAGTTGTTCATGATTGAATTTCTATCTTACAATCTTACACCACCCTTTATCCATAAACATTTTCTGCTACCAATATTCCCAGTTTCCATCCAACTCTCTCCCATGTGGGTAATTTACTCCCCTTCCCCACCTCTTTATAGCCCCTTTAAACACTGTGGTTTGCACAGTGATAAATGAAAAATGGCTATCATGTCCCCAGTTTCCTCCCCACTTCTCATTCCCCTGCTTGCCTTTGGAGCAGACATTGTACTTCTTTATCTCTCTAGCTATTTTTCTTTTAGCCTCTGTGGTTTGCACTATTGTTAATGAAGGGCTACCATGCAGTGCATATAAGAAAGAAATATATATTTTTTATTTTGCTTTTGACCACACTTAGTGAAGCTTCGGGGTTACTTCTTTTTTTTTCTCTGTGAATATTTCCTGTCATCAGTGTCCCCAACTTCCCTTCCATCTTTCCCTTTGCCTGCCTCTAGGACAGACATTGTACCTCTCTCTCTTCTCTCTCTCTCTTTTTCTCTCCTCTTTTGACCCTGTGGTTTGCACTTAATGTTAATGAAGCGGTACTATGCATGCCACTTTATCCCCTTTCAGCACCCAGTTCTTGTCCAGAGTGATCAGCTCCAACTATTATCGTCCTAGTGGATCCTTCTTTACTCTAACTGCAGTCACCACTCTTTGTGGCAAGCTGCTGACTATGGACTAGTTCTCTTGACCTTCCTCTCTATTTTCTCTGAATATTATTACCATACTGTCTTCTATTTTCCTTATATCCCACATATGAGTGAAATTATTCTATATTTATTCTTCTCCCTCTGACTTACTTTACTCAACATAATACTTTCTATATCCTTCCATGTATAAGAAATTTCATGACTTCATTTTTCCTAACAGCTGTAGTATTCCATTGTGTGGATGTTCTACAGTTTCTTTATCCATTTATCTGTTTCTGGGTACTTTATTATTTCCAGATTCTGGCTATTGTAAATAGTGCTGTGATGAACATAGGAATACAGAGAGCTTCTATGCATTGTTTTTGAGTTCCTAGGGTATATCCTTAGGAGTTGTATTGCTGAGTCATATAGAAGCTCAGTTTCTAGTTTCTTTCTCTCTTGTTTTTTTTTTTTTTTTTTTTTTTTGGCCACACCCAGTGGTGCTCAGGGGTTCCTCCTGGCTGTCTGCTCAGAAATAGCTCCTGGCAGGCACGGGGGACCATATGGGACACCGGGATTCGAACCAACCACCTTAGGTCCTGGGTCAGCTGCTTGCAAGGCAAACGCCACTGTACTATCTCTCTGGCCCTCTTCTTGTTTTTAAATAATATCTATTTTGTTCAAAACTTATTCTTATCTTTTATTCTCTTTGTACCTCCTTTTTTAATCTCCTAAGCAGGCCATGAGTTCAATGAAAAGGTCTGAAAATGTAGTGCTGCTTGGGTCCTGCAGTCACAAATTTTTGGGAGCCCACTATCGAGGATGTTTGGGGGCCTCCAAGGCCACATGCAGCAGTGCTCTGGGTGCTTCAGGGCTGAACCTTCTCAACCTTTGTATTATCTCTTCTGCCATGTTTCACACATTGTGCAATGAGAATATAGTGATGAAATTCACCCCGCAAAAGTGTAAAAAATGATTTATATATAGTATATATATAAAACCCCATGTCCTGGCACAAAGCAGATGTTAATAGATGTCATTTTGAAAATATATAAAAGGGCCTGGAAATGCCATACAGGGGTTTTGGTACTTGTCTTGAATTCAGTTTTGGCATTGTTGGAGCAGTCCTAGAGGCCCCCACTTGACCCCTTGAGCTCTGTCCATATGGCCTTGTGTTTCCCTGGCACCACAAAGCCCGAACAGCACTGTATCCTAAGGGTTCAGCTCTGAAGGTTAAGCTCTGAAACACCCAGAGCACTGCTGCCTGTGGCCTTGGAGGCCCCCAAGCACTAATGGCTAATTTCTGGGACGGGTGGGGCCAGAGTGATAGCACAGCAGAAGGGAGTTTGCTTGCACAAGGCTGACCTGGGATGGACCTGGGTTTAATTCCTGGAATCCCATATGGTTCCCCGAGCCTGTCAGGAGCGATTTCTGAGTGCAAAGCCAGGAGTAACCCCTGAGCACCATCAGGTGTGGCCCCTAGACAAACAAACATATAAAAAGAATTTCTAGGAAGGGTCCCTGAGCACTACTACATTAAAACAAAGGAAGCAAAAACTTCTAAGATATTCAATAGCAAAGGAAAGTCCCTAGTGTTCGGCTCAGTGGATCTAAGGAACTCTAATTTGAATTCAGTTCTGCTTTGCTTTGCTATTAAATTTGTTGCTCATCCTCTATCTCGCTCTTGTGTCAGCAGAAAACCTGAAGCTCAGGGTGGACCACAGGAGTCCATGAAATAGCTTTGGCCATTATGTGAAGTCAAGAGAAATCTGAGGCTGGTGTCTGAATTCCTTTACGGATACACAATATGTTCAGATTTTCATGACGAAAATGGAACCTTTCTCAACAGGCTCTGCATTTTCTCAGAGACAGCACAGACCATGCTGTTGTTGCCTTTCTCATCACTACAGAAGCACATTAGTGGAATTTTACCACCCACAGACACACCTTCTAGAGATATTGTATAGTTTTATGGAGAAATGAATAATTCAGAGCTTCTACAGACCTCACTTCCCAGACTTAAATTGTTAATGAATTTATCAGTGTGACCGATTGATGCAGGCTTGCCCAAGAATATAAAACTGATAAATATTGATGGGACTTCTTTATTCTATTACTGAAAATTCTACTTTTCCAAGTTAGTAACTTGAGTTGTAAATGCATCACTTTTTTCCTTTGTATAAATATCCTTCAATCTACTAAAGAGTTAAATTGTTTATAAAGAGAACTTGCAAAATTCATGTAAAATGTGAATCTAAAGCATTGCTGAAATTGAAGATATTCTCAGAAAAACCAGTGGCTGGCCCTAGGACATGAATCATCTTGTTCTGCCTCATATTTCTATGTCTTTCTACAAATGAGGAAAAAAAGTGGATGGGACCCAGGGGCCAAGTGGTCTCAGAAGCATGAGTGGAAATAAAAAATGGTCAGACCGAAATATCAACCCAAAGTCAACGACAATAGAATCAAGAGACCCAAACTATAAAAGCTATACACAAAAGGGATTGTTCCACTAGCAGCCCAGGGGGCGAAGGATGGAGGTACCAGAGGCATGCTGGGAAGAGTGGTGGAGGGAATGGCCTGAATTTACTGTCACTACTATGTAGTTAAAATACAACTGTGAAAGACTTGCAATTCACATTGGTCTCAATAAAGTTATACATATAAAGAAAAATAAGTGGCTGGGTCAAAAGAAGATCTGTGAGACAGAAGACATCTCTAGTATAACTAATATGCATTCATTCTAGTCAGAGAAAATAATTTGAGAAGTCTTAATTAACTTTTTTGCATGTCAGAGATTTCCTGTTATTACACTGTAGACTTGTTGGCCATCTCCTGTGATGGCCAGGGCTTACACCCCTTACTCTGTGCTCAGGGACACTCCTGATGAGCTAGGGAAGCATTTGAGATGCTGGGGATTGTAAGCATGCAAGGCAGGTGCATTACCTACTGTATTTTAGCTCAGTTTATACTTTAGACATGTACCTATAAAGCTTTTATGAATATACTAGGACTTCCACAAGATATTATTTAAATTATATCAAGTTTATATAATGTGTAGGATTTTCATTTTTGTGTGATAAAATTAATCCAGCAGTAGTTTTTGGCACTATCAATCTTTTGCCAAGACCCAGTTTTTATCAATTAGTTTTCAATGCAGGAAATAGAATCACCTGAATATATATCACAATAAAATTTGATATATGTATAGTGGGATATATATACATTATTTTAAACTAATAATCCACTTAAAATTATAAATATATTTATATTTGAAAATTATTATATTGGATCTATTTAGTGTTTCCAAGAAGGATCTATCTTGTCTCTCTGTGAACTCTATTTTCTGGGAAAGGAAGAAATTGGGAAAATAAAGCATTGATTAGTGAAGATATATATGAAAACAAAAGCTTGAAAAACAGCAGACAAGAAATACTGTAAAGCACTGCTACAAATACTATATATATTGGGTTCTCTACAATGAGCTTATCAAAGTTCTGTCTTCATGGAGCTTATATTTCCATATTTCCATGGGAGGGAGACAACATAAAAAGAAAATAAATACATGACATGATATAGAAGTAATAATGATTTATATAAATAAGATATATTTATATCTTTTATATAAAGATCAGTGAGGATGTTTTATTTAGAGGGAATCATTTGAAAATAGACTTTTAGGTAGGGTCATATTTGGCAGAACCCTGAAACAGGGAAGGAGATTTTCATTTATATAGAGCACAAGTGGAGGTCCATCAGTTTTCAAGAATAAGTTGAAAATTAAAGCAACATACACTAATTGTTCACTAGACATTCTGCCAAACGCTTTACATAAATTATGTCATTGAGCTCTATAATGTTAATGTTATGATTAGTGTGTCTTTGAACATTTTTATACACAAGACTTTTCTTCACTTCAAAAAATTTTATAGAATAGAGTCCCAGGAGTAAAATTTTAAGGCAAAGGGCTTGGACATTTTTATGGCTCTTATTATTACTAAGTTGTCTTCCCAAAGGACTAAACACAGTAGTTTACACTGCAAGTGTAGATATGTCCAAATATGAGGAGAAGAATGAGAGTAGCATGCTTCGTTGTGAATGACCCAACTCAAAAGGCAAGCTAATATTATCCCCAAAGTAAAGGGTCAAGAATCTTGCTACATGCACAATGGTATTTATGCTTAGTAATGCCTTCTTTCAGTAAATTTTCTTCAGATATATTAAATCAAAACCCACACTATTAAATGAACACCAGTTTCCCAGAATACTGAGTTGGGATCCGAATGCATAGAAATGGATATTCTTCCATGTAGTTTCTCAGTATTCATTTTCTCTTCTCTTAAGAAACCTTTTGTTTTCCTGGGGCATGGCCATCCTCCTTAGCCAGATGGCATGTGAGCAGATGACTTGGTTTTCCTTTGAGGTAAAGCAACTGACACAGACCTAAGCTAATTGAAGTATCCCTCCATTCTCTAGTTGGGTTCAGAGATGGGTTAATGATGTAATAGGAGGTAATCATAGGATATTCATAGTAGAACCTTTCTTTATTCTGGAGAATAGGAAATAGAAATCTTGCCAGTAGGAAGGAAAATCTTCAGGCTACAAAGTAGAATAAAATGAAGCCAATAGAAGCAAAAAAAAAAAAAAAAAGAAACTTTGTATTATCTGCATTCAGTGTCCAGCTGTGCGCTCTGCAGTCCTGGCCTGCCATGTACATGACCAATACAATCTTTGTGCTTACTTTCACTGTAGACAGTCCATAATTTGAAGCCAAAGATTTAGAAGTTATGCAGTTATGTGTGTGTGTGTGTGTGTGTGTGTGTGTGTGTGTGTGTGTTGGTTATGAGCTAGCTAAATACTTTAGACATGTCAATTCCTCCTGTAGGGCTTGGGGGCATCTCGATCACATTATCTAAGCCTCAGATTTATTGTATACATAAATGGGGAAATTACTAAATCACAATGTTGGTCATTGAAAATTTTCAGAGGATCAGATTAGAGAGCAAGTATAAAGATTTGAAGGTAGTATCTGGTTATAAAAGAGAGAAGCAGAACTTAGTTATGCTAAGTTCCTTTCTACATGGGGAATTTCTTCTCTTTTCTTTTAAAAATAGGCAGAGAGGGGCCAGAGTGGTGGCACAAGTGGTAGCACGTTTGCCTTGCTATGCTCTAACCTAGGGTGGACTTCAGTTTAATCCCTGGCGTCCCATATAGTCCCCCAAGCCAGGAGCGATTTCTGAACACATAGCCAAGAGTAACCCCTGAGCATCACGGGGTATGCCCCCCCCCCCAAAAAAAAAGAAAAGAAAAAGGCAGGGAGTGGGAGAAGAAAAAGATGGGGCATTGGTGGTGGGAAGGTTGCACTAAAACCCAACTACAAACATGTTTGTAATCATGGTGCTTAAATAAAGATATTATTATGAAAAAGAAAATAAAGGCCAGTAGGAATATGATAGGTACAAAGCTCTCTCAGACGACTAGAACCTGTTCTCTCTCTTTCTCTTTCTGTTCTCTCGAAGTTCTTCAATGCCTTCACAGGGTAATTTTAGACCAAGAATTTTGATTTATGGAAATGTTGAAGGGTATTCCTAGAAAAACTATTAAAACGCATAACAGTGATTAACAAAATCAATGAGTAACATGGAGAAAGTGTATTAGATAAGTAGACACTTATTTTTTCATGTTGAACAAGTTGGTAAAAAATACAGCAAAGCTCTTACTGAAGTTGCTGACCTCATTTCTTTTTCCTTTAATATAATAGAAATGTTGATAACACAAATTGAGTAGCGGAACAACTGCCAGATATTTTAAGTGCTTGTTGCCTCACTTAAAATGGATGAATAATTACATCATACGCCTTTATATTAGAAGAGACAGAAGGTGTTTTCATGGGTCTGCTTCCTGTGTTTCTATTTCCTTCTGGGTTTTGCCCAAAATACTCATTAAAGTTTGTGTTGAATGATCACATTGAAACACTCAGATCTGGTTAGCATAGTCATTAAATGCCCATTTCCAAGGCAATAAAACACCCCAATTCCACGGCTTGAGATCAAAGAAAAATCACTGGGTGTTTTGAACCTTAGGTCAGCAGCGAACACTCTCCCTTGTGTTCATGGCATCCAAACATTTTGTTCTGATAACAGCATTACACAGAAACAGACAGAACATGTAATATTATGAATCTGATATTCCTAGTCATGTTATAGAGATCATTGAATTTTCATTCTTCTAACATTCATCTTGTTTTGCTAGTCTTGATTAAAGATTCAGTGGTTGATCATCTGCCTTGTAAGCGTCAAACACTGACTGTCACATAAGCTTCATGAGATCCTGGTGGAAATGGCATCGACATCCCTAGCATCACACTGAAGTGTGCAGTTTCTGTTGCACCACCACAACAAGTATGAGTGTGAATTTGTCTACATGATTATCACAACTAGAGAGTATAGGTCTGGTCAGAAATACAAAGGGAAGAAGAAAAATTGGGAAAAATGTATAAGAAAATCCCACTAAGATATTCGTGACAATTTTTATTATCCAGTTTTCATGAAATTGTCCTTGATGAAAAATAAGTCTTCAAGAATGCTTCTGAGAACACTATACACCTGGAAATTTATGAACCTGCTGTCATCAGTCTCTTTGCCTGCAGAAAGAATATTCAAAGCCATGTAATTTCTTAAACACCAATCGTCATCTATAAACTCCAGTAAAATGAACGTTTCTTTTAATATTGGCATTTTGACTTGAATATCTTTCATGAGATTCATTGGAATTCATTCCAAAACTCTATCGAGACCTAGAGGCACAGCTCAAAGTAGCATATGAGAGCCCTGGGTTCGATCTTCTGCACTTCACGTTGTGGCAATAAGTAAAAGGAAAACAAAAAACCAAACCCCTAAAAGACAAACTCAAATATTCAAAAACAAATCATCTGTGTTGTTTATAGACCATGGGTAGGAACTAAATTTAAATTTAGAATAGTCATGACTGCTCTCTCTAAAATTTATAGCTAAATCATGGAGCTTAAATAAAGATATTATATATATAAAAAAGCTTTACTCAAGCCTCCTTTTGTGCAATTGTTGACTGTGGTCTCCCTGCTCTCTTCCTAAACTGTCCCCCTAAACTGTCCTACCAAAAAAAAAAAAGGAATTTATAGCTAAAGAACAGAAGCAGAATTATTTACTCTTATTATTTATTGTTTTGGGCCACACTTGACCGTGCTCGGGGGTTACTCCTCGCTCTGCTCAAAAATCACCCAGGGTAGGCTTGGGGGACTATATGGGATGCCAGGAATTGAACCCAGGTCCATCCTAGGTCGGGCACGTGCAAGGCAAATGCCCTATCGCTGTGCTATCTCTCCGGCCCCACTATACTTATTCATTTTTGTAAGCAAAAGGGATCCAAAGAGTAATAACCATCTCACTACCTCTCTTTGCCTCAATGCAGGTGTGTTTTCAGGGATACCCCTACCCCGGAAAGCTGCCTAGGAACAGAACTGGAACTGGTAGCACGTAAATGGCCGATCAGTAACTGCACCTCAGAGTCCAGTATCCTTGCTCCCTCCTTTCAAGAGAAAACTTTCATTCTAAATGATTGTAGGGAGCCAGATTCTCCCTCACAGCCTTAGCATAAGCACAGCCATCTTGTGGCAAACTGCCATTTTCTAACAGGCCTGTCCTTTAGTTGAGCTATCCATTGTGTACGTGCCAACTGGCCATGAGTTGACGCAGATCAAAAGAACCACAAGGTCACACTCTTCTGCTCAGGAAACTCAGACCTATCAATAGAGCATTTGGTGTGATAATAGGATGTTCCTCAAGAAACTTGTATCAAATTAACAGGCACATGCCAAACCTTTTGAACTGCATGATGACAAATGCTTGCTTGACAAATGTTTGCATTGTCCCCTCCTCCCTTTGTGTAAAAACTATATGTCATGGCATTTCAAAAATAAATCGACGCCATAATCAGAATCCTTGGTGTTCCCCTTTTTCCCACCCATTTCCTTTTCAGGTGCAGACCCTTTCCACGACCACAAATAAACTGAAGCTGCAGGCCGGCACAAATGATTACTTGTGTAATTGCCTGAAATTCTCTTTTGGTTCTTTTAGGACACAGCACTTCCCTGAAAAAAATTTTTTTTTCTGGTTTTTGGACCACACCCAGTGATGCTCAGGGGTTACTCCTGGGTCTTGGCTCAAAAATCACTCCTGGCTCAGGGGACCATATGGGATGCCAGGGGGTTGAACTGTTGTCTGTCCTTGGTCAGCCACTTGCAAGGCAAATGCCCTACTGCGTGCACCACTGCTCTAGTTCCTTCACTGAAGATTTTATTCTGTTCTGCTGCCTTCACTTCATCATTTATGACACTGACAGTTCAGTGGAATTGCAGACCTGACAGATGGTGCTGGAATGTCCTTCCCCACAAGACGCTAAGGAGCTTTAACTCTATCAGGGAACCTCTTGACACATGACTACAAAAAGTGGCACTAATGACACCTATGACAAAGCTACAACCAGAAGAGAGAGAACGTGTCTATACATCAACTTCACTGGGTTTTATCTTAAGTGCTTCTAGCAAAGTTTATGAAGAGGGTTTCTTTGGGGTCCATTAGACAGGTATCGTGATGCAGTTAGCAAATTTAATAAAACTCATAAGAGCAGGCAAAATATTTTTTTGGAAACATGTTAGTAGGGTATTAGTTTTTTCTAGACAATAGCAAGAAGAGCAGGGGATAGCAATGCAGAACAAATATAAACAAACTATAACTTAATCAATAAAAGAAGCTTGGAGTTAGTATCACTGAGAATTTACTCTATATCAGACAAGAAACTAAGTGTTTTTATAGACATGATTCAATTTAATGTGCTTGACAAACTTTTTGGTAATTATCATAGCAAATACCTACTAAAATTTACTTTATGTCATTCATAAAGTGGTCACCACTTCGGACCCCAGGGTTACTTCTTTTTTTTTTTTTTTTGGTTTTTGGGCCACATCCAGTGACACTCAGGGGTTACTCCTGGCTATGCACTCAGAAGTCGCTCCTGGCTTGGGGGACCATATGGGAAACCGGGGGATCGAACCGCGATCCATCCAAGGCTAGCACAGGCAAGGCAGGCACCTTACCTCTAGCGCCACCGCCCGGCCCCCCAGGGTTACTTCTTAATGTGAACTCAAAGATAACTCCTCATTGAGGGGGCTTGAGGAAATCATATGTGGTGCAAGGGATTAAATCTGAGTCAGCCATATGCAAGGCACATGTGCCCTACCTTCTCTCTAGTCCTAGTCTCCCTCTAAACCAGGAATATATATTTTAATAGATTTTTTTCACACTGTATCTCATATGAAATTATTTTGCTACTACAAAGAACTTGTTTAATTTTATTTGCTTTTTAGGGCAGGCTAAAGGGCAGAATGTTCTGTCAATATATTTTACATTTATGTTTGGGGAAAATGTTCTTTTGCTCTAATTTTTTTGCTTTAATATCAGCCAATATTATTTGTGGACTCTATTATGAGCTTCGTACTATGTGTTCTCATGGGTTCAGTTCTTATTTAAAAGACATTTGATAACATTTTTCCACTCTATTCTAAATCTTCTTTAATAGGTTTATAGTTTGCTTAAAATATGAATTTGAAAAAACTAGGCTCTCATCGGTGTGCATTTAGAAAAATAGCATGTGCACAGGATTTTGGGGATTTGATTTGTGTTGAAAAAAAAAACACCAATTTTGGTAAATGAAGCCTCTATACAGATGTGACAGGGAGAAAGGTTACAACCACAGAGGCAGGGTAAGAAACTTATTTACTAGAAAGTGTAGTCTGGGTTATAATTTTTCTTTCTTAGAAAAAACAAAGCATGAGGCTGGAGAGATAGCATAGCGGTAGGGCATTTTCCTTGCACGCAGCCAACCCAGGATGGACTGTGGTTCTAATCTCAGCATCCCATATGGTTCCCTGAGCTTGTCAGGAGCGATTCTGAGCGCAGAGCTAGAAGTAACCCCTGAGCGCTGCCAGGTGTTACCCCAAAACCAAAATAAATAAATAGATAAATAAATAAATAAATAAAATAAATAGATAGATAAATAAACAAATAAAAACTAAAATAAAATAATAAATAAATAGATAAATAAATAAATAAAAATAAATAAAATTAAAAATTAAAAAAACCAAAGCATGATATAATCAAACTTTTAGGATCAGAAAGATAGTTCACTGGGAGAAGCACATACTTTACTTGGGAGGCTCTGATTTGTTTTCTCAGAACCACCAGGAGCAATTCCCTGCCTTCTTTCCCTTTAGTACAGAACACTGCTGAATGCGGCCTTAAAACAAGCACATCAAACTTTCAAAATGCTTAAAATATTCTTGCTTTGTTGGCTCTGCAACAGAGACTTAGTTATTTCTACAATTACATGGGCAACAAATCATTCCCCAGACTCAGGCTTACACAAACAAGCACTTCCTCTCATGCTCATGGGTCTATAGGTCACCTACAGTTCAGCTGATTTCAGCAGAGGGAGGAAGCTGGAAAGGGCTGGGAAGCTTTGCTCAGGTGATGGGTCCTCTGGGCTCCTTGCCTAATGGGTTGTTTATATTTGCTTCTAGAAGTTGTTTCATCCTCCTCGGAACTCAAGCATGTCTTGGTGAAGAACCGGAGGGCACGTCCATCGAAGACCTTTGCTCACCTCTTTTTTTTATTTTGACTAACATTCTTTGAGTTAAGGCCAAGTCCAGGATCACTGGGGCCAATGACAATACAGCCAAAAGGGAGAGAGAACGGCATACATTTTAGCTGAAGAGTAGTCAGCAGTCACCTCCCTCAACTGTAAACTCACAATGGCTGGACTTGCCCTGCGTGGTTGCCTTGAGTATCTGTAGGGCTTGGTAGAGATAGCGACTCAATAGACATTTGTCAAACGGTGAATGGACGAAGAGAACATTCATACAAAGAATAGGCATTTGATTTTTGAGGTCATATTCATTAGTGTTCAAGAGCTACTCCCAGCACCATACTTAGGAGCTGTTGTGTATGTACACATTTCAATGGGATTATTATGTTACTGACTCTACCCTGATTGGTGATTGTGCCCTCCCCTAGGTTGTGACCTGGCATTCTGCTCCCACCCTAGGGTAGTACCTGATTCTGCTTTCACCATTGGGTGGTATTTGATTCCACCATTGGGTGGTACCTGATTCTGCTCCCACCATTGGGTGGTACCTGATTCTGGGGCATAAAAGCAAGGGTCTGTGGAGGGCGAGGGGCTTTTTGTCCTGGACCTATTCTTAGGCCTTTTGGCTTTGCCCTCTTCACGGAATAAAGAGCTGTTTTCTCCGGAAGCCTGATTGCCTGTTGGCTTTCTTCCCGACGCATTCACCTTAGAACCACCCACTGAACAGGGTAAACAGACGTGTGGTCCGAGCTGGAGGAGAAAGGCCTCATCCTCCATCCCTCCATCAGTCAACCTCTTCAGGGGCTGACTTGCAACAGGAGCCATTCCAGGAATGCTTAGGTAACTCAGCCTATTGAGCTATTTACCTTGCCCTGAAACATATTTTTACATGCATGGCACCTGTTCATACGTTCATATTCTTATGCTTTTTGTATTTGTCCCATGCAGAGCAGAGTCTAAGGAGCTCTTATGTTCAGAAGGCCCTTCCAAACTGGATGATTTTAAAGACAACCTGTGATCTGCCCATGCGGAGCAACTCTGTCAGGAACCTTCTGCCTGGAACAATGTGTCTGCTTTACAAAAATCACTTTCTGGGTCAGCTGCCCCTGCTGCTGTGGCCTTGGCCAGCTGCATCACATTGTTTGACAGTGTACTGAAGATGGTTCTTAAGACTCTTTCCTCTCTGTCCCACTGAAATCAGCCAAGGTGCTGATGGTTCCCTATGGCCCTGCCATTCTGAAACACCTGTTTTTTTGGGGGGTGGGGGACAGGGGGTCACAGCCGGCAGCACTCAGGGATTACTCCTGGTTCTACACTCAGAAATCACTCCTGGCTGACTTGGGGGACCATATGAGATGCTGGGATTTGAACCACCATCCGTCTGCATGCAAGGCAAACACCCTACCTCCATGCTATCTCTCCAGCCCCAACACCTGGTTTTTAAAGCTGAACCTAACTTACTGCTGCATCACATAGCAGAGAAAGTAAACATGCTCATGTCTTCATATGGCTCGTAGATTCTGAGAGTCCCTACAAGTGACATCCAGGAGTCAAAGAATAGCTACTTTATTTATTGTTTATTTATTTACTTATTTTTCTTTAGTTTTTAAAAATAATATATTTAAGAACCATGATCACAAACATGTCTGTAGTTGGGTTTCAGTTATAAAAATGAGCAACGCCTTTACCAGTGCAACTGTCTCACTACCAATGCCCCATCTTCCCTCTCCCACACTCCTTGCTAAAGAAACAGCAATCTTCAAGTTGGTCTACAGTAAAACTATGCTGAAGAATATAGGACGTTTAGTTATTTTACTATCTTAACAGAATCTAATTTTGAAGGTGCACAATTTGTCTGTATTTTTCAACATGGCCATCCCAGTGACTAGCAGCAGGGCTGGCTCCTTGCATAGATGCAGTTACTGTTTTTTTCTTTTTTAAATCCTATTTTGTTTTGGTTTTGTGGCAAACAGGATTGATTGCACGGCATCACACATGCAAAGCAAGTGCACTTTTGCTAAGTTACATATCCTCGGCCCTTCAGTTAATCATTCTTTGGATGATTAAAATAAAGCATTTGCACCCACCAATTTATATGTCTTTAAATAAATTTCTCAGTCCAATGTTCACTACTTCGTGACTAATCTCTGAAAAGTTGCCAAACAGACAAAATTGCCAGGCACACCAGTTTTGGGGTGTGGGGGTTGGCAGTCTCAATGCTTCGGGAAGCCCTAGCAGTCACATCCCTATCCCTTAACCACTGCTGTGTACTTGGTCCAGCTTCACAGCTTCGCCATCTCAGCTGACATGCAAGCCAAGCTGCTGACACTTAAGGAGACACAAGTCTTGCAGCTGTAAACTCTGGGGGTGCACTTAGGAGGAGGGCAGGTCAAATCCCTGCCCTACAAAGTCCCAGAAGCTGCCACATCCACACTCCACAAAGTTACCACCTTACAAATGGCTCCCAAATTTATTACTCCCTGACTAATCTCTAAAAAGATGAATCTCCAAGTTTAATGGCACAAATAGCAACGAACAGCTCAGTAAACCCTCAGACAATATGAGATATAACAGTTTTCACGAACTTCTTTTACTGAAATATTTCACTTACTATTTTGCAGTAACAAGCAATATAAAATAGATTATTTTAGTATGAGGCCAGAGCGATAGCACAGCGGCAAGGCATTTGCCTTGTACATGGCCAACACAGCACTGACCCTGCCAGGAGCGACTTCTGAGTGCAGAGCCAGAGTGCCACTGAGTGTGACCCCAAAACAAAACAAAACAAAAACCAAAAACCAAAAATAATATTTTATTCTGAGCCTACTGTGTTTCTTGGGCAAAGGAACCTGCACCATTGGTATCACAGTGGGGGCAGTTGAATGTTTGCATAGACTCTGTGTGTGTGTGTGTGTGTGTGTGTGTGTGTGTGTGTGTGTGTGTGTGTGTGTGAGCTAACACACCCTCAGAAACTGCCTACTACAAACTGTGTTGTTAGCTGTTCCTTTGTATAGCTGCAGAGAAGGTGATGGATTGAAGTTCCCTCTGGAGAATAATGCCCAGAATAGAACTCTCACAGGCTGACAGTAGCTCTGCGGATCCTTGTCTTGACCTCTTCCTGGCAAACATTGGCCATCAGGGATGCTGTCATTAGTGAATTATCAGAGTTTTTAGTGGTTCTGTAATCACAGGAGTGATGTCAAAGTCCCAATGGGCTCTTTGTGTAGCTAATGGTAGAGATCTGTGTGCAAAGCAGTGCACTTTCAGTAGGGCTCCTTAAACGATTTTTGCCATAAAGAAGCAGATTAAGGAACTTTTTTTGAGTGGACCGGGAAGATGTAAAACATTCTGACTTCATCTTCTAGCTCCTATTTTTATTTTATTATTTATTTATCTATCTATTTATTTAATTTGGGGGGGGGGTTACACCCAGCAGCGCTCAGGGGTTACTCCTGGCTCTATGCTCAGAAATCGCTCCTGGCAGGCTCGGGGGACCATATGGGATGCAGGGACTCGAACCACTGTTCTTCTGCATGCAAGGCAAATGCCCTACCTCCAGGCTATCTCTCCGGCCCCTAGTTCTTTTTTTTTGTTTGTTTTTGGTTTTTGGGTCAATTTCTTTCTTACCAGTTCATTACTTGCCTAGTATTTCAAGTACTGTTATGTAGTATCTTTGTAAACCACTTATATTCCTTTTTGGAATATGACTGAGTATAAATAATTGCAATACTAGTTAAAGCATTTATTGGATATTTGTGTTGGATCCATGTAAAATTACCCCCACATGCTATATCTCCAACCCCAGGTGAACGAGTCTGAATCAGGGTCAGGCATGAAATAATCCAAACCAAGCTGAGAGTGAAACGTGTAGTCTTGCAGTCTTCTACCTCATACGGAGAGCCAGCTGCCTGCCAGAACTGGCATTTTTATTGAGTCCAGAGATCGACCACCCCGGGTGGGGCAGTAAGGACAGATAGCGCAGGCTTTCCTGAGCCAATCTCACCCAGGTTTACAATCTCTATTTTGGGGTAAATCCATGTTGTAAACAAACATACAAAGAAACCAGGGGTGATCTGTGTTTTAGGTAAAATAAGGTTTAACCTAACAGAGCCATACTCAAATGTGTTTATTTGAATATGTGTTTATTTATCGCATATGTGATTCATATGTTTAGGCTCAACCTTTTTCAAATCTAAGGTTTTCTCTTTACTTAAGCAAAAATAAACATTCCTCAGTTTTCTCTTATGTGGATATAATTTGAGCATCATCATTTTCTTCCTTCAGATTTTAGCAAAATAGTTATGTTTTCTATTTTTTGTAAAGAACAACTTTACTTGTTATTTTCATAATTTTTCGTGTGGGGAAGTAATTTAGTATTTGTGAGGGTTTATTTAAAAATACAAATGTGGTTATATTGGTTTAGTATATGTGGTTATATTGGTTTAGTATTTTTTTTGGGGGGGCCACACCTAGTGACGCTGAGGGGTTATTCCTGGCTATGAGCTCAGAAATCACTCCTGGCTTGGGGGAACAAAACAGGGCACCGGGGGATTGAACTGTGGTCAATCAGCAGTTCAGCTGGGTCAGCTGCTTGCAAGGCAAATGCCTTACCACTTGTGCCACCGCTCTGGCCCCTTTTTAGTCTTTTTTCTGAATCATAGAAATAACTTCTCTTTTCTTCAATCAGTCAGGTTGTGTTTCAAAACCATGTGTCTATACTAGACACATAGATTTGAAAGATTTATTTATATTTAAATAAAAACCTAGAAATTCAGTAGGGGAAGGAAGACAATCAGATCTTCCCTATATAGTTTGAAAAATGCCCTCCTCCAGAGAGCTAAGCAGACTGAATACCTTTATTTTCCAGATCCTGGCTTTTTGACTCAGTTGTCTGAAAAGCCCTGCTGAGTCACACTCACTGCATTTCTTCATTCTGTATCAGATTGCATCACCATTATGCAGATCCAACCTGTGTGGGTGTTGGAGTCCTTGCTCCCCATGTTGAAGTCAGAAGGTTTGGAATTACAGAAAGTGCAAAAAACTTCAGCTTCTATTCAGACACAAATCTCGTTAAGAGATAACCTTTTAATGCCAGAGTTTGCTTAATGAAGTCACTTTCTTGTTTCTCTGTTAACCCATAATTGGAAGAGTGCTTTGGTAATTTAGCACCTAGGGAGTCTATTAAAGAATGCATTCTGCAGAAAGGACATTCTCATCAAAGCTCCAATTTGTTTTTGCAATATTGGCATTGATTTACATGGGTGGATGTGATAGAACCCAAAATTTCCATAGATTTTTTTCCAGCAGGATCTATATCTTCATCTCTTAAATCATAGATAACTTTGTAACTTATTTTAGCTAAAGGAATATGACAGAAACAATAAAGTTCAAGTACTGAGTATGGAGTGCAGTTGATCCTGCAAAGTTGAGTCTAACTCTTATGCCTTTTGTTTGTTTGTTTGCATGTTTTAGTTTTTGGGAACACCTGGCTCCGCTCAGATTTACTCCTGACTCTGCTTTCAAAAGTTGCCCCTGGAAAGCTTGACTGACCATATGGGATGCTTGGAATCAAACTCAGGTCTGTCCCGGGTCATCTGTTGTGCAAGGCAAACACCCTACTGCTGTGCTATCTCTCCGGGCCCATAACTCTTATGCCTTAACTGCTGTGTTGAGCAGTTTTGGGCTAGTCTAATGGATGATGAAGTGCTATTACCAGTTATTTCTGCCTTCTTATTCACTAAACATATGAGATAGGCCAGCCTTAGATGTGGGATGGCTCACTCTGATAACACAGATATGAAAGTGTGCTCAGACTATATCAGCCAGGTCAAGCCAGGCCAGTAGAACCACCTAACTGACTATCACTAGAGATATAAATTAGGTTCTTTTAAGTCATGCATTAGAAGTTTGAAAGGAGAAATATAATTTTGCAATGACTATAATTGTAGGTAGATGCTAGTGGACTGCAGAGAATAGTAAGGTTAAGGGCAATGAAAAAGAGCAAATTCCCACTGCCTTCTGGATGTAAGCTGGTATTTTAAAAACCTACATCAAGAATGAAGAAACAAGTCAATAAATATCCTGAACATTATATAAGAACATTGTACCTAAAGAAGATGTAAGTCTCTTATCATCTGACTGCCAAAACATTTGTAAAATAAATTCATATTACACATGACAATTAATCTTGAAAATGATACTTGCACACAGACAAGAAAATATATATTACTATTCATTGAACCAATCATATCTAAAGACAATGCAAACTATCTTATATCCATTTTCTCAAAGATAAAATGTAATAGCTTAATTTAATGAGTAATAACATATTACTCATTATAGTTTAATAAGTAATCAGATATTTATTACTTCAAAAGTGTGACTCACACTCTACAAAATAGACTTCTTAAATTTCTATTGAATAGTTTTTGTTGGAATTGTCTGGTGAGCTCAGGGTTCTGCCAGAGGAAGAGAGAAAAAAGAGAAAAAAGTGTATGATCTCATTTTGAATGGTGTGGAGAAGAATAGGAATGGTGTGCAGATTTAATCTGATGGAAGGAATAGTGAGAAAGTCATGACTTAGACTGTGTCATGTTCAGTGTTAGGAAGAGGTTACTGCACTGAAAATAAGAGAATGGTCACCAATTCACTGTGAGGGTCAACCATCAATCTATATTCTCAGTCCCAGTTTCTTCATTAATATACCCTACAAATTGTTACGCTATGGTCTTAATACAAGTTAACCTACCCTAAGTGTTTTTGACCTGTCTATTCATTAAAAATATAATACCAGGGGCAGGAGCAGTGGCGAAAGTGCTAAGGCATCTGACTTGCCCATGCTAGCCTAGGACAAACCGTGGTTCGATCCCGAGGTGACCCATATGGTCCCCCAAGCCAGAAGTGATTTCTGAGCGCATAGCCAGGAGTAACCCCTGCGCGTCAATGGGTGTGGCCCCCAAATCAAAGACCCCCCAAAATAATCCCAGATTTTTAATTAAAGATTTTGCTTCCTTCATACCTTAACGTAGTTTCTTGAACTCTAAGAGGCACAGACTTCATGGTGGTAAACAGAATGAAAGAGTGTAAAAATCACCATTCAGTGTGGAAAACGTTCTGGTGGAACAAATCACTGACCCCTCGAGGAAGGAAGAGGCTTCATTGAGGGGAATTTCCAAAGGAAACAGTCACTGAAACACATATTCAAGGATGAAGTTACTATTTGGTTTTTCAACTAAGGAGTCCCTATACCTAGATATCTGTATATATCTAGAGTATTTTATTAACATAATAGCCTGAAGATTTTTGGGGGTTCATGATACAGTTTTGTTTTTACCACAGATAAAGTTGTTCATGATTGAGTTACAGTCATACAATGTGCAACAATTGTGCATTTCCCACCACCAATATCTCCAGTTCAACCTCTTTCCCTCCCTAAGGCCCTCTTGCCTCCCACCCATCCACTCTCCCCCACCTGTTTCTGGGGCAGGCATTTGACCTCTCTTTCCTTCTGTCTCTCTCTCACTCTCTTCTTTTTTGACGCTGTGCTTTGCACTACTGCTTAAGGGTGCCCTGCATATCTATTATTTTATCCCCTTTCAGCACCCAGTTCTTGTTCAGAGTGATCAGATTCAACTATCACGGTCTTAATGGACCTTTCTCTACTCTAACTGCACTCACCACTCTTTGTGGTAAGCTTCCTACCATGGACTGCCAGATGTCTGAGTACTTTGAGGTATAACAAAACTTCGTATATATGTGCTGTTGTGGAAACTGTTTATAAAAAAATAGATAGTCAAGTGTATTAGAAACTTTTAGTTACTAACATTACTAACTTCTTCACAGTCTAGAAAAGAGAAAACTCTCCTACCAAAGAGATTAATGTGCATACAGGTAATATTCTCCAACAGAGTTTATGACAGCTGCACCATAATAAGAATGAAGAGAGAGAATAAATTTTAGGGCATGGGACATGTGTGTAGGCACTTATCTTTCTGTTATAAGACCCTATTAACAATCACTCATAATTCTGATTTTCTTGTTGTTAGAGTGACTTATGTAAAGTGGGGTGGCATCTGCCTTGTTAAGGAAATTGACCACTTTCTCTCTATCCATCTGTCTCTATTACCCCAGAAATAACTCGGAGATCAAGGACTGCTGAAAAGCTGCTCTGAGGCCTTACTTGGAATGAACTTCATGACATACAAGTTTTGTTAGGCAACAATCAGGCTGTGCCTTACACTAACTTGTTTTGCACAGGTTTTGCATGGAAGTTGATCCCTATTACCCTTTTTCTCCAGAAGCTGTGGACTCAGGCTGGAGTAAGGGATTTCTCTTTGTAGGGAAAAAAAAAAGTCAGTCTATACATTACCTAGGCTTTAGAGTCCATTGTCTTGTCCTTACAGAAAAGTTTCAGGGGTAAACGAATAGTGAAGTTTAACAGCTTTAATTTAGAGATATGAGGAAGGGAGAGAGGAAGGGAAAGAGAGAGAGAGAGAGAGAGAGAGAGAGAGAGAGAGAGAGAGAGACAGAGACAGAGAGACAGAGAGACAGAGAGACAGAGAAAAAAGAATGACAGACAAAGCAACACAGAGAGAGAATGTGTTCAATAGAGAACACGGGCTTTGTCCAGGGATGGTGAGAGCTGAGAGTACACATCTCAAGAAGGGAGATGATGTGGTCCTCACGTGTGCAAGCAACATATGACTGGCGGCATGAACTAGCAACACATGCATGCTCTTCTTTATCCAGGTTGGTTTATATACACTTTTCCTATACTGCCCCTCCATGGGCTTTCTACCTAGGTAAGAGTTTGTTGCTATGATGTTGTGCAGAAAAGTTTGAAACTTTTGGTGGTCCTCTTGTAAGTCCCTTTCACAGCTCTCAGAGGGGGTTGAGGTTTCTCTGGGCCAGTTTCAGTTCCTTTGTCCTTTCTTGTGTGCACAAAGTGGGTCATGGCAATAATGCTTTCAGAAGCTTTGAGCCAACTTACAGAGTAACTTTGTCAAATCCCCAAATCCATGGATTTTATTATACACCAATAATTGGATGCTAGCCACCATCACCCCAACTACCTGCCTGCCTGCTTCACTCTGACCATCTCCCTTTGAATTTTGAATGTACTGACCATCTCTTCCATACAACACAAAGACATATTATTGAACTGACCATCATTTGTGGCCAAGACTGACCAATGGGGGGCCAGGGTGATATTTCAGCAGATAGGGACTTGTCTCACTTATGCAGCTATTCTGGTCTTGATTTCCTGGGCATCTCATACGTCTCTCAAACCCCACCAGGAGTGATTCCTGAGCACCGAGTTAGGAGTAAGCTCTGAGCTCCAGGGATATGGTCCCCAAATGAAACAAAACCAAAATTCAAGGCTGACCAATGTGACTGCTGGACTTTGTGGCAACATGATGCAGTTCTTTGTGGCAACAGAGCAGTTCTTTTAGAATGAAGTCAAATCTATTCTCTAGCTCTCGTGTCCCATGATCACAGGTTTGACCCTTATTTCCTTAGTTTGCTGCATTTTCAGGTTGCACATGCCTGACCCACTTTCGTGTCTCTGAAGCAGCAGGAATGCCCTGGGGAGAGGTGAGCGAGGGGCATGGCCCTGGCTGTAGTTTGGACCTTCCAGTCTAGATCCTTGTAAAGTCAAGGGACTTTACAAAGGTAAGGCTAGAGGAAGTGAACTGGAACAGAAAGGCTATTTAAACCAAACTTGTAATCCTTTTTTGTAAGATTAAATCTTTCTGGTAAATTAGAAGCTTCTTCCAACATCAGCTGAGTAGCCAGGAGGAAAAAAAAGACAAATATTCACTTGAGGACTAATGGTCTGTGTTATCTTAGACACATGTTGCCTATTCAAAAACAGGCTTCTCTATGGTTATCACAGATAACAAAAATAACAATGAGGGGCCAGAGAGATAGCACAGCCATAGGGCGTTTGCCTCACAAACAGCTGATCCAGGATGGAAGGTAGTTTGAATTCCGGCATCCCATATGGTCCCCCAGCCTGCCAGGAGCGATTTCTGAGCTCAGAGCCTGGAGTAACCCCTGAGCACTGCTGCAGGGTGTTACCCCCAAACCAAAAACAAACAAACAAAAACCAATGAAATACAGCTATATGAACACATTTTTTGAGAAAATGAATAGCTCTTGATACTAAAGGAAAACCATTATGCATTGAACATTTATTTGAGACTCTTTGACTTATTGATTTATTCTAATAAATTTTAAGCATCCTATATTCTAATTTTTCTCTAACATTCATTTCCCTCCAGCAATTTATTTTATTTTTAATTTATTTTAATTTGATTACTTTTATTTGTAAATAAATTTATTTATTATTGAAAAATAGCTTAATAATTTTTGATATTTAAACGGATAGAATAAAATATAAAGAGAATACTATTTAAAATCTAGAAATCATGTTTATAGAACCCCTTTTGATTTTTTTTTTAAGTAATTTCACTTGGGGATCGAGTCACACCTGGCAAGGTTCAGGGGTTATACCTGGTTCTGTGCTTGGAAGTGACCCTGGAGGTGCTTTAGGAAATCTAACCAGGGTCTGTCTTAGCCTTTGTCTTGTTTGGTTCAGCAACTTCACTTTTTGTATATCAAATTTCTCTTGGATATTGGTGGTCATGATGCTGGAGGGAGAAAGAGAGAACTCTAAGTCAACGCTTTGTTTTAAAACAAATAGAATCAATGGTATTGCTCTCATACAGCTACAAGAGAGCAAGAAGCATCATCCTGTGTTATGTCTATAACAGGAAGAATCAAAGCTATTTGGAAAACAGTAACAATGGCCATTCCAGCATTTTTAGCAGTCAGTGTTATAGTCTTTTGTGATAAATCATATAGTGAGACATGCATGGCATTTTAATGTTTAAATTACATTTTACATTCCATGTAAAATGAATATGTAGTAGGCTTCAAAACACAATAGAGCTATTTTAAAAGGTTAAAATAATTTTTATGGTAAATCTTACTCTGAGTTTCCATTCCCCATAGGAATAACGGAAAATGCAATGTTAGCATTAACGGGCTTCCTCTGTTGACCTCTGGCTGAATTTAAGCTTAAACTTAATTTAAGCTTAATTTAAGATTCTGTCTTCAGTACATTGATCACCGCTGCACCATGGACAATATCACCTTTAATCCTCTGGGGGCTGGTGATTCTGTTGGTTCTAGACCAAACCTGAAGGTGATAGGCTTTGCTGTGGCTTTGAAACCCAGTGTCCACAGTTCAGCTTCCCTCAGGGCTCTACACCAATTCTTCTGAGTCCCTTTATCTCCCTTCATCTCTTTATCAGAGTATTGCTGCTGAGCTGGGTGCTGGGGACCAGTGTCCAGATCTTCTCAAAGAAAAGGAAGAACTGCTAAACTGGGCAACTTCTTTCTTTCTTTCTTTCTTTCTTTCTTTCTTTCTTTCTTTCTTTCTTTCTTTCTTTCTTTCTTTCTTTCTTTCTTTCTTTCTTTCTTTCTTTCTTTCTTTCTTTCTTCTTTCTTTCTTTCTTTCTTTCTTTCTTTCTTTCTTTCTTTCTTTCTTTCTTTTCTTTCTTTCTTTCTTTCTTTCTTTCTTTCTTTCTTTCTTTCTTTCTTTCTTTCTTTCTTTCCTTCCTTCTTTGAAATAACTTAATTCTACAACTTACATATTTTTTTGGTTTGCAATATAATTCTGAAATAGATCTTATCTGATCATTGCCATGATTGAAAGGATTACAGGAGCCATAAAAGCAATAGCCACAGAGAAATCTCTAATAATGTGAACGAAATGTTGAAGTATGAATTAACTTTAGCAATAAATAATGGACAGGGAAGGAGTGGGTTGGGGGAGGTAAATTAATATTTTTGTGAATATGTTGTGTGTAAAATTTTGGTAAGTTATTAACATAGCTGATTAAGTAGAGTCTGAATCCATTTTCAAGGGTGAGCATTGAAGCTCATATGAATGATGTATATATATATGCCAAATAAATCTTTGCTGAGAGATATAACTATGCCATATACTTCATCCACTTAAATTCTGTAATTCAATTGTTCTTAGTCCATTTAGAATTCTCTTCAATCATCATCCTCTTGTCTGGATCTGAGAACTGATTGTTTTTGGGAAAAATGACATAAAATGTTATCCAAAGAAGTTAGTGCATTTCCAAGAAATTGAGCCTCAAAAATAATCTATGATGAAATCTGGTAGGGGAGTTCAAAGATGAATAGCATCTGCTCTTACTTCTTACACAGATTCCCAACTCCTTACCATTCTTATCTATTCAAAGTTAAGTGAGCAATGCTTACATATCTGGAGATTGAAGGGACAGGTCATGCCACTATTCCAAATGGAGTGGATGATGGCTTAGTCCTAAATATTTACAACAGCTTCCCTGAAAAAAAAAATGAAGACGTGTGTGTGTGTGTGTGTGTGTGTAGGTTTTTTTTTCCAGATTCTCACATTTATTACCTACTAGGTTAGATCCAGAAGCTTTTGAACACAAGCACTGCAATCTATATGGAGTCAACTCTTTGTAAAGGGGGAATATAGACTGTGTCAGCAACTTGGGTTGCTTAACTATTAAAGCTTAACTAACCATTATTGGCTCTCCAAGCTGTTTGTTTTACAGCAATTATCCAAACTCAAGTGGGCAGGTACTATTAAATGACATTAGTTTCCCAGAGAAAAATTAAAGAACTTTTTATTTAATTTTTATTTTTGGGTTACACCCTGCTGTGTTCAGGGGTTACTTCTGACTTTGCACTCAGAAATCTCTCCTGGAAAGTTCAGGGAACCATATGGGATGCTGGGATTCAAAATGGGTCCATTCTGGGTTGACCATGTGCAAAGCAAACGCCTTACCACTGTGATATTGCTCCAGCCCAATTAAAGAACTTTTGCTTCCAACACCGTTCATTCACTAGTCTGAAAGATGATAAGCATGGAAAGTAAATCCACCCCCTTTTTTTTGGGGGGGGTCATACCTGGCAGTGCTCAGGAGTTACTCCTGACTCTAGGCTCAGAAATTGCTCCTATCAGGCTTGGTGGAGCATATAGGATGCTGGGATTAAAACCACTATCCTGCATGCAAGGCAAATGCCTTACCTCCATGCTATCTCTCCAGCCCCCCCAATTGTTTTTGTTTTCTTTTTGGATCATAACTAGCTGTGCTCAGGACTTGCTCCTGGCTCTGTGCTCAAGGCTCACTCCTTGTAGAGTTTTGGGAAACCATATGTGATGCTAGGGATTGAACTCAGGTCAGCCACATGCAAGGTATGCACCTTACCCTCTGTATTATCTTGTCTGCCCTTTAACCCTGAATTTTAAGGATTTTAATTGTAAAGAGCAAGAAGAAAAGATACTAAATATTTTATGCTAATAACACTTCCAATGCTAATGTGTTACTTTAAGAATATTGCTAAGAAGCAAAAGGACTTTAATAGAGATAAAATATCTTTGTATAGAGTTTTTATTCAGTGATCCTATTTAGTTTTTAATATTATTACTTGACAGTGACTTTACATATTATTATTGTTTTACTTTGTTTTGGGGTCATTCTCAGTAGTGCTCAGGGGTTTACTCCTGGCTCTAACCTCAAGGATCAATCCTTAGGAGCACAAGGAACCAAATGGGATGCTAGGGATTGAATTTGGTATGGCAAGTGCAAGGCAAGCCCCCCTACCTACTGTAGTATCTCTCCAGCCTTTATTTCTTATGATTTAAAAAATAAAAAACCCTTTTTGGAAATATTTTTAAAAGTAAAAATTATTTTTTTTATTTTTCTGAAAGGTGGTGAAAGCACTTTACTGGCTACTTGCTGGCAAGTTGAACCCGGCAGACTCACTTCTTTAAAGAATCATCTTGTATGTAAGGTCACAAGGTATAGTTCTTTAATATCAGACACAAGACTATAAGTAACTTGTATGTAAAAGTACTTTACACGCCAGGCTGTGAAAATCTACGCCTGCCCAGTGGTTCCCGACTGTGAGAAACTGTGAGTGTTGCCTGTGTGTGTTTTTCCACTGGCCTGTCTCCTGAACCTCTTGGGAGTGGGCCGAAAAGGGCCCAGAAAAATAGCTCTCCCAGAGGTTCCAGAAGAGCACTTAGCTCCACTTCACTTTGCAGCTGTGCACTCTTTCTAATGAAAGAATACCACTGCAACAAAAAGAAAAAATCACACTAGGAAATGTGCTGGATCACTGAAGCCCAGCATTTCTCTCCAGACTGTCTTCTCTGCTGTGTGCTCGGGCCTAAGATATGATCCTGTGTGAGGCTTCATCCACAGAGGGCTCCCCTTCTTTGGAGGAGAGTCGACCCACCCAGAAAGGGTGGAGCCAGAGGAGCGTGGCTGTGCACATCATTTAGCCAATAAATACCACCACAACACGTAGAAAACCCACAATACAAGTGTGACAATGGGGAAACAATGCAGGCCAGCATCAGACATAGAGAATGAAGATGACACATCTGATGACCAGAAAATAGCCAACCACCTAATCAATCTCTCAGATAAGGAGTTTAGACAAGAAATGTGAAAGATGCTCAAGGAACTCAAAGAAACCATGGATCAAGTTGAACAGAACACTAATAAGAAACAAGAAAATATGAAGACAGAAATCAGAAAATTCCAAACTGAAATAACAGGTCAAATAACAGGCCTGAAAAACTCGGTAAATGAATTGAATGACAAAATGGATAAGCTCTCCAAGAGGGTAAAAGAAGCTGAGAATAAAATTGGTGCTGTGGAAGATGAGATAAATAACAACTCCATACAATGGGAGAGATTGGAAAAAAAAACTTAAAGCAAATGAACAGACAGTGGAAAAATTAGTCAAAGAATATGAACAGATGAAAATAGAAGTCTATGATAAGCTCAACAGAAACAACTTAAGAATCATTGGAGTCACAGAGACCCAGGAAGAAAATGTCCAGGAAGAATCAACGGTCAAGAACATCATTAAAGAAAAACTTCCAGAGCTAAAAAATATATGCGATCAAATCCTGCATACCCAAAGAGTACCAACCAATAGAGACCCCAGAAAAATACACCAAGACACATTCTCATCACAATGACGAACCCCACAGATAGAGACAGAATTCTGAAAGCAGCATTATCAAAAAGGGAAATTACATTCAAGGGAACATCCTTGAGTTTTACAGCAGACCTGTCACCAGAAGCACTCAAGGCCAGAAAGCAGTGGTGGGACATAGTGACAACACTCAATGAAATAAATGCTTCACCTAGAATACTGTTCCCAGCAAAACTCACTTTCAGGTTTGATGGAAGAATACATGGTTTCACAGACAGACAACAGCTCAGAAACTTTACAGACTCAAAACCAGTCTTAAGAGAAAAACTTAAAGACCTAATTTAAGACAAGACTGACCAAAAGACACACCAAATTTTGATATAAAGATGGCATTAAATCCCAGGACAATTCTTTCTCTCAATGTCAATGGACTGAATGCACCAGCTAACAGACACAGGGTGGCTAAATGGATCAAAAACTCAATCCAACCTTCTGCTTCCTACAAGAAATGCACCTGAATAGTCAGAACAAACATAGACTCAAAATAAAAGGCTGGAGGAAAATTGTCCAAGCAAACAACACCCATAAAAATGCTGGAGTGGCCATACTAATAGCAGATGATGCAAACTTTATACTCAGGAAAGTTGTAAGGGACAAAGATGGACATTTTGTATCAATCAAGGGATATATACAGCAGGAAGAAATCACTCTCCTAAATATATATGCACCGAATGAGGGGCCAGCAAAATATTTAATACTATTGTTGACAAATCTGAAAAATAATATTAATAACAACACAATAATTGTGGGGGACCTCAACATGGCTTTGTCAACACAGGATAGGTTAACCAGACTGAAAACGAACAAGAATATACTAGACCTGAGAAGAGAAATGGAAGAAAGAGGTCTAGTAGATATATATATATAGGACACTGCAACCCCAGAAATCTGGATACACATTTTTCTCCAATGTATATGGGACATTCTCCAGAATAGACTACATGCTGGCACATAAAACATACCTCCATAATATCAAGAAGATAGAAATTTTGCTACCTTTGCTGACCACAAGGCTCTGAAATGATATATGAATTCCAAAGGGACACAGAAGAAAAACTTTAACACCTGGAAGTTAAACAGCCTCATACTCAATAACCAGTGGGTCAGAGATGAAATCAAAGAGGAAATCAAAACTTTCCTGGAAACAAATGATAATAAAGACACAAGCTATCAGAACTTATGGGACACAGCAAAAGCAGTACTGAGAGGAAAATTTATAGCTTTGCAAGCACACACCAGGAAGGAAGGGGCCTACGTGAATAGCTCAATGACGCAGCTCATAGAATTAGAAAGTGCTCAACAAAAGGACCCAAAAAATAGGGAGACAGAAGGAAATAAGCTGAGAGCAGAAATCATTGAAGTGGAAACCCAAAAAAGCAATCCGAAAGATCAACGAAAGCAGAAGTTGGTTCTTCGAAAAAATAAACAAGATTGATAGACCATTAGCAAAACTAACAAAGAAAGAGAGAGAGAAAAACTTGATAACTTGTATTAGAATTGAAAAAGGGGAGATCACTACTGATATTGCAGAGATTCAAAGGGTAATCAGAAACTACTTTGAGAAACTCTATGCCACTAAAAAGAACCTGGAAGAAATGGATACATTTTTGAACTCATAATCTCCCACGGTTGAATAAAGAGGATGTAGCATATCTAAACAACCCCATCACTATTGATGAAATTAAAATGGTAATCAAATGTTTGCCCAAAAACAAAAGCCCAGGCCCAGATGGATTCACTAATGAATTCTTTCAAACCTTCCAAGAGGAACTACTACCAATCATGCAATTAACTAGAATCAGGCTTAACTTTCTGAGCTGCTTTTCTTTTCTTTTCTTTCTTTCTTTTTTTTTTTTTTTTGTTTTTGGGCCACACCTGGTAACGCTCAGGGGTTACTCCTGGCTATGTGCTCAGAAGTCGCTCCTGGCTTGGGGGACCATATGGGACACCGGGGGATCGAACCTCGGTCCGTCCAAGGCTAGCGCAGGCAAGGCAGGCACCTTACCTTTAGCGCCACTGCCCGGCCCCCTGAGCTGCTTTTCTTTCAGGAAAAATTCTCATAGTTTTGATGGTGGGGCTGGATTCGTCTGAATTTTCTTCGGAAAGATTTCCTTATTATCCATACTGGTTTTAGCCTCACCATTTCTATACTTTCTATTTCCTAAATACTAGCCAATACCTGTGCTCACAGTAATAACATGAGCCAACACAGAAATTCCGCAAACTATGACGGCTGGAGACAATGCAATTTCCATTTAAAATATAGACCACAACCATCCAACTGCAGTGATTGTCCTTAGAACCAAACCAATTAGTTTAAAACAAAATGGAATAATCCATTTGTATAATAGAGAGCCAATGCGTAAGCAAAAAGGTGGCAGAATCCACATGACTAACCACAGAAACCATTTAATGGTCAGCAGAGGAAATCTCCAATAAAGTATTTCACTTACAAAGAGAAACTTTAAAAAACATTCTGCTCTCAGGGATCAGGGGTCAGGAAGAGTGCTTGCCTTGCATGTAGTCTACCTGAATTCTAACCCCTAGACCCCATTTAGTCTTTTGAGTCCCACCAGGAGGGATCCCTGAGCACAGTCAGGTGTGATCCCGGCCTCCCCAAGTCAGCCCACAAAATGAATTGTAATAACTGTAATGATGTTTAAAAATAGCATTTGCTAGCTTAGAAAAGGTTATGATAGAAACTAAAAATACTTATCATTAGTTGTTTCTTTTTTCTAATTTATTCATTTCTAATCGCATAATTAAGTTATGTAATCGTTGTAGAATTCCGTTAAAATTAGTGTGCATGTGCTTGCATCTACTGTTTTTAGTCATCTGATTATGGATGATTACGGAGACATGTGTAAATGCTCTGTTATTTTAAAATTAATTTCCGGTCAATCTGAGAATATTTATAATTCCTTTGAGAAAACATACTCTTGTAGACATAATAGTTACATTTCTTAAATATTACATTTCACGCTGACTTTGCTAGTTTGTATGAATGATGAGATCAATTTAAACACATTTCTACTTCTCTGGAAATGTCAAGAAACTAGCATGACTAGAAAGAAGTCAACAATTTACACAATAAATCTAATATAGAAGATGAGCAAATGATAAGATTAGTTATAAGCATGAATAAACAAAATTATTGTCTTAAAACTCTATGCATATTAAAATTCCTGTTTACATAAGATTTAAAAATTGCTTGAATGTTTTCTCAATTTGTCTCTAATTGAGTGCCTATATTAATATGCTCATGAATATAATGAATGTAATTAAGCACACATGAATGTAAGATAGCAGAATTTGTTTCATGGAAACTTTAAACAAGAGGGACATCTTTTTATTGTTTTGCTTTTGGGCCACATCTGGCGGTGTTCAGGACTTAACTCAGACTTTGGGTCGTTCAAGGATCACTTCTGGTGGTGCTTGGGGGGACCCTACGGGTGCCATCTAGACTTGCTGTTTGCAAGGCAAATACCCTCTTTTATGAACTAGCTCTCTGGCCCCCTTAACAAAAGGGACATCTTAAGTGCAAGTGAGCAGTGTGTTTATTTTGCATAAGGTTTTCATGAGGGAAGTAAGGAGAATAAGGTAACAGGTGTGTTGGAAGTTGGGGGGGGAATTAAAAATGCCATTAAAAATTAAAATTTTAATTGAAAATTCCAGCTCTCCGTTATTGTCCTCAAGTTGCTTTATCCTTTCGGTTTATTTTGATCTTTTAAGTTCCTTCTGTCCTTAACCCAAAAAAGCAGGGGTGGGAAGAAATTCTTTTGCCATCTTCTCACCTTCACTCCTCGACTCAGATCCTGTGTGAGGTCCGTGTTAGAATGAACACTTTTAGCAAAGGGTGGGTTTTAATGCAGAATTCTTCATCAGCTTAAACCCGGTCGATCTTTAAAAAGTTCTGTTGTGGATCTATACAAAAACGGCGAGGAAGTGACAGGCTCTTGGGAGAGTTCTGAGGCGACAGAGCAACCGGTCTGTAACCCTCCCAGCTCTTAGGAGTGCCAAAACATTCAGGCAGTCTCAAAAGACAAAAGGCTGCAGGGAGGACAGGGTGACCTGCCAGCTGAAGATCTGACACCCTCGCCCGCCCTGACACGCTCTTGAGTTTTACCATGGCACGAAGAGGCTGAATCTCCAGCGGTGAAGGCTGGCTGCAAACTCTGCTGAGCTCAGCTGCTCCCCTACTCTTCCAACTTGGTGGGTCTCGCACCCAAGCAGAAATGCCTCCCCACCCCCATCTCCTCCAAGCCCCAGGGGAGAGGAGGATGTGCTCGCTCGCGGCACCCAGAGCTTCAAGGACACCCTACTTTCAGGGCGAGTCTCTAGACGGTGGTCAAAACGTTCCCCACTACCAGATTCTAACAGGGTGAAGTCTCTCTGTTCTCCCTCACTTTTGCAGCATCCAAGGGCTGGAATCATTTCTCCTCCTTGGGCCATTCGGATTTGGGAGAAAAATAAACAGGTTGTGTGCGCATCAGCTGTGTCGCCTGATCTTTGTGGTGTCTTTTTGTGTTTTGCTCGGATCAAAGAGGGTCCAGACAAGAAAAGCAGATTTTTTTGGGGGCGGGGGGATGCTTTTCTCTGATGTCTGGATCATCCTTCATCTGCCACCTGCTGGGGACCCGCTTTCTTTTCCTTTCTTTATTACAAAAAAAAAAAAAAAAAAGGCAGGCTAGGCAAGTTTTGCGAATTGGTGGGAGACTAGGAGGGAGCGCCTGCAGAGGGGCGAGTCTGCTAGATGTAGCTGCCAAGAGAGGTGGAGAGGTTGGGTGGGTGGAGGGGAAACCAGACCCCCCAGCTGATACCTGTGCGCCCCTTTTGCAAGAGCAGCCCTCATTTCTGCTGGAAGCTCCCCCACCCCCCACGAAAGAGCACCCCAGGACGCCCACCGTCTCCCCAATCGCTTCTCCTCCAGCGGCCCCGGGTACCGCGCGCTCCTTCCTTCCACCCATCCAGCGGGGCTTGGGGGCCGGGGCTGGCGGCCAGGTGAGGGTTGCCAGGGCTCTGGGGGCTCAGCGGGCGTCGAGCGGGGAGGAGGGGGGGCCTTCCCCGCCGCCGAGCGCCCGCGGGCGAGCTGCCAGGCTGACGGAGAGGCCGGCCCGCGCGGGTGGCGTGGAGCGGGGGCCGCGCGCCTCTGCCGCCGCCGCCGCCACCACCTCGGCGCGGATGCTGAGCCCGAGCGGCACCGCGCGGTGGAGCTGCATCCAGGGCCGGGGAGCCCGGGGGAGCTGCAACATCTGCACCAGCGGTGGCAGCTCCCTCTGCATCTGCACTTGCATCTGCATCTGCACCCGCATCTGCCCTCGCCGCCTCTCCCTCTGCAGCCCGGGCTCTGCGCCTCGTCTGGGGCCGCCTGCCCCGCGCGCTCTCTATGGATGTCCAGGCGGCCCCCAACGGGGTGGCCACCATCGAGGACCGGATCCTGCGCATCACCGGCTACTACGGCTACTACCCGGGCTACTCCAGCCAGAAAAGTAAGATGCCCGGGGGTCCGGAAAGCGCCTTCGGGGAGATGCACCTGTACCCCAAGCCTCCAGGGGCGAGGCGGCTGTCCTCGGTGCCCGAAGGTGACACCTGGCCGGGGTCGGGGCCGGGGGTGCCTTGGAGTTGGCCGGGGCGCAGAGGGGTTGCGCTCCCGGCTGTACGCACCCAGGACTTGTTTTGGGGGGATCTAAAGGGGCTGTTTACTGGGCGGAAAGTGAACCTCCCCTGGGTTGGCTTCCTTCTTGCGGGGTGCCAGGCTGCGAGGAGGAGGAGAAGGAGGTGCTGGGGATGGGCTGGGTAGTCTTGGGAATGGGGCCAGCGGGTGGAGACGGGGTGGCACCGGCCTAGACGTGAGTCTCGGCGTCGCCTTGGTGGCTTGCGCGCTCCGAGCTGCGGGGGTGATCGGCGGTGTCCGCGCGGGAAGCAGTCCCGTTAAAATGTCTCGAGGAGGACGCCCCGTCCCCGGCAGCCGCCGAGCAAGCACCTGCTCAGGTGTCCCAGGGCCACCGGAGGGCCACCAGGGCCCCAAGCGCCTGCCAGCCGCCGCGCGTCGCAGAGCGCAGCCAGCCCCGAGCGAGCCAGAGCAGGTTGCTCTGCTGAGGGTCGCTCTCTTCCTTCTTGGGGAGGTCCTGGGACAGGGAGGCTGCCACGTTTCTGGAGCTCAAGGGTGTTCTATTGTGTGTGTGTGTGTGTGTGTGTGTGTGTGTGTGTGTGTGTGTGTTTCTCCAAGGAGGGTGGGAGAAGTGTGGAGGGGAAGAGCTGTAAGCTGCTGCTCTGAGTTCCTCTCTCCTAATAAATACCAAATCCACTTCTTACAGTTGCTGGGACTGATTCTGCTCGGAAGTGAAGCTTGTTTTTGTTTCTCTCCAAATTGGGGGAGTGATTGCATTTTAATTTTCATGCAGTGGGATTTTGCTCTATCATTTCATGTCACACTCGATGTAGCTTAATTGGTGTTTTTGCGCACACACACACACACACACACACACACACACACACACATTTAACCAAGGAGTCTTGCAAGCTCTCAGATGTATTTCTGATTGCTATTTTATTGTGACATTTTGGTATACAATCTATATGCTGCTTTTTTTCCTGAAGCAGATAATCCTTTAGGCATAGAGGAAACATCTCCCCTTAGCCTTCTTCCTTAACCCCCCCTCTCATAACTTCATTCTCCACCATGGACCTCTGTATTGACTACTCATTGAATTCCATTTTTCATTGGATGTCCTCTTGTGGTAATTTAATAGTTCAGTGTTTCAGAAAAGGCCTGCTGATTTGAATGGTTTCTGTCCTTTTTGTTTTTGCATTAGATGCTACTTTATTTACTTTGAATACAAAAGTAATTATCTAGCTTTAATATTTTCTGAAATAACATTGTGGAATATGGTAGAACTCTTTGCACTACAGATGTAAAAAATTGAACACACACACAAACACACACACACCCCTTATTGGCAGAAGGTTGCTTTTTGTCCTAGAAACTTTGAAAGTAATAGTGGAGATTATTTGAATTTCATCTTTGAATATGTTAGTAGTAAGAAACAATGCTCCAAGAATGGAGAAAGCTATCTGTGAAAAGACAAGTCTTAGCATACACTGTTATAATTATTATTGCATCTTTGGTTAATAACAAAACACCAAAAAGTACCAGAAAGTGATCTGTCAGATAAAGATATGTTCATACTATTTTTCCATACTTTATCAAACCACCGCATATGCTTAGTTTACAATATATTAACAGGGCAAAAAGAGAGAAAAGCATTGGCCAAGATAGTAATGAAAGCTGAGAAAAATAAAAAAAATGCACTTGCCATATTTATTTGTGAATTTTAGGTCATAGAACTCTAACAATGAAGGCCAAAATATCTCGGAAGTAGTAGGCAAATAACTTTTAAGATTTCCATGCTTTTTGACATAGAAAGAGATGGTCATTTTGCACAATGAGAGACAAGGAGAAAAGAGAGCTGGGAGAGGGACCAGAAGCTGAGCAGCAGCAGATCACCCTGCCTTTGAGGCAGTCTTCAGCTAGTCCATGCATACATTGAGGCAAACCAGGACAACATGGCCAATTGATTTAACTGCTACCAGGAAGGAGCAACAGCTTGAAGTAGTCAGGAGGGATTTGTCTGGGGAAATGTTAAAGTGAAGGCTGCACAATATATAAAGGCGAGGTGACTTGCACATTTTCTGACTAAGAAGCCTTAAGGATGGCATCATCTATGGATAGCTATACGTTTGTTCTCTTCAGGTGGAGAGGGACTCACCTCTGAGATGGTGCAGCATCAATGATTTACTCTTTTTTTGAGGGGGGCACACCGGTGACACTCAGGGGCTACTCCTGGCTATGTGCTTAGAAATCTATTCTGGTTTGGGGATCATATGGGACGCCGGGGGATTGAACCGTGGTCTGTCCTAAGTTAACGCACACAAGGCAAATGCCCTACTGCCTGTTCCGGCCCCTGATTTACTCTTGTTTTTTTTTTTTTTTTTTTTTTTTTTTTTTGCCTCATTCTCTATTCTTGGCAAGAAATCAGGAAGATGAGCACAGAACAAATTTGATCATGAATATAGGGATATAAGTATAGTATATGTATGTACATAACATAGTTACACAGAGACATGACAGACACTTGTCTGTGTTTCAGATACGTAGGGTCTGGTAAAAATATTTATATATACTCATTCTACAAGTATTACTGACCAGAGGAAAACCATGCATGTGTATCTTCTATGTGTGCCAAAATTATATCAGTGAACACAGCAGACATAAATGTTATACCTTTTGACAGTTTAAAATCTAGTGGGAGGAGACAGAAAAGAAACAGTTTATGTAGCGTATTTCAGGATGATAGGTGCTTTACAGAATTACAACAGGACAGGGCTAGAGCTTTGGCACAGCGGTAGGGCTTTTGCCTTGCACATGGCTTGACATAGGAAGGACTGCAGTTCAATCCCCTGGAGTCCCATATAGTACCCCAATCCAGGAGTGATTTCTGAGTGCAGAGCCAGGAGGAACCCCTGAGTATCACTGGGTGTGGCCCCAAAACAATAAACAAAACAAAACAATACGAGCCAGAGAGTTAGCACAGTGGTGGGATGTTTACCTTACATGAGGCTGAACTGGTAGGCACCCTGTTCGATTCCCGACATCTCATACGGTCTGCCAGCCTGCCACAGGCGATTTCTGAGTGCAGAGCCAGGAGTGACCCTTGAGCACTGACCATTGGGTGTGGCCAACAACCCATCAATCAATTAATCAATAAATAAAGTTAAAAAAAGACAACTTTTAAGAGGGAAATAGCAATAGTGATCATTTAAATAAGATGTCAAGTAAGTCTTCACTGCAGAGATCACAAAAGAACTAAATCCTGGAGATGTGAGAGAATTAATGTGGACTTTGGAAGAAAGGTGCTCATTCCAAGTTGAAGAAAAAAATCAGTGTCAAGCTCTGAGGTAGATGGAGGTTAGCAGATATGCTAGAGAAAAACAAAAACAAAAACAACGAGACCTGCCAGATTAAAATGGAATAAACAACTGGTAGAATATTGGCACATGGCCTCATTTCCACTGTGGACCTTAGGCTTAGGTGGAACAGGATTTTTAGACCACTGTAAATCCATTAGATTGTGCTCTGAATGAAATGGAAGATATTAGGGGGTTTTGGTAGAAAAAGGAGGTGACCTGACTTCTGTATCTCAAAGAGTGGATTCAGAGAGACTTAGTGAGCTGTTGTAATACTTTAGATAAGAAGTGATTGCTGCTTAAAAAAACAGTGGTTGCAACAGAAATATTAAGAGATGGCCAGGTTCTAGATGTATGTAAAATTACCTCCAGTAGAATTCCTTTATGGATTAAATATTGTCTCTAGAGAAAGTAGTGGGAGGACAATTTATCCTATCCTTTCTTGTTTGACATGATGTGAGGTGCCAATAGCTGAAGTATGGAAGAATTCAAGGTCAAGAAAATTCAGGGGGTCAAGAAAAAAGAATGACATTTTGTAGAGGCTACATGTAATTGGTTATGTAGAATAAAATTAGAGTTCAGAGACTATGATTTATTTTATTTTTTATGATTTTATTTTATTTTTATATTTATTTATTTTTATGGTTTTATTTTATTTTTATATTTTATTAAAATTGTTAGTTATAGTTATTCATAGTTGGGGTTTAGACATATAATGCCTCAAGATCAATCCCACCACCAGTGTCAGCCTCCCTCCACCAACATTCCCAGAGTTCATCCAATGACACTATCAGCCTGCCATCATAACAGGCACCATTTAAGTTTAGTTGTTAAAGTTTGGGTCTCATGAATGCATTGTTGTTGACTCTGACTTGGATATTTAGTTCTGTCTTTTCTAACACCATCAATGCACCTGAGACTCCTTAGTTCCTGTCTCCAGAAGAGAGGATATCATTAACTAAGATATTAATTAGGATTATCTCAGCATTTCAATGTTATTTAAAATCTAAGATATTTGAACTCTCAAAGAAGAGAACATATGCAGAGAAGGGAAGAGAAGCAAGATTGATTCTGAACACTTGGAATAAAGAAACTGAGAAGAGGTTAGATCACTAAAAAGCCCAAGAAGGATTTTCTAGTTTGGAGGCTCTTGGGTGGGCCAGTGGAAAGCCAAAAGTATGTGAGACCATGGAAACAATGAAGACTTTTAAGGAAGGGGGTGAGTCTAGTGTATTAAATGCTACTAAAATGAAGACTAAAAAATTTGGCACTTTTACAAAGTTGGCACTGAATTTGGCAATTGGAGTTCATTGTTGATCTTGAGAACTGTGTCAAGATAGATGAAAAAGGGTAAAATTTAGAATGTGTATAAAAGAAAATTAGAGAAAAGTATAAATTTCTCAACTCTTCAAAGATTTTTTTGTACAAAGGGGAACAAAGGACACTGTATAGTAGAGTTAAGAAGGTAGTTATTTTTAAGATGAGAGACATGGTATGTTTGCTTGCATATGAAAACAATCCAATAAAAAAAGAAAATGTTGGAGACGTATGGAATGGAATCTGGTGCACAAGAACAGGAACACTGCTTAGATAGAAACATGGATATAGGGCAGAGTGTGTGGGTGAAGGTTCTGGAATAACTGGGATATTTAGGGCTGCATTGATGGTTTGGTGGGTAGGCGTTTTCCTTGTGCATAGATGACCTGGGCTGGTTCCTTAAGGCTGGCCAAAAGTGATCCCTGAAAGAGGATCCAGGAGTAAGCCCTGAGCACTTCTAGGTGTGGCGCTCTCAAAAAACAAACACCTCTAGAATATCTCAGTGAAGTGGTGGGAGCTTCTCTTCTGGTTGCTTTTTTTTTTTTTTTTTTTTTTTTTTTGGTTTTTGGGCCACACCCTGTGACGCTCAGGGGTTACTCCTGGCTATGCACTCAGAAGTTGCTCCTGGCTTCTTGGGGGACCATATGGGACGCCGGGGGATCGAACCGCGGTCCGTCCTAGGCTAGCGCAGGCAAGGCAGGCTCCTTACCTCCAGCGCCACCGCCCGGCCCCTCTTCTGGTTGCTTTTAGATTTTTTTTTTTTTAGGAAGCAAGGCGATTGACTGAAAGTGAGAATGGAGAAATGGATAAAAGTTGGGGAGAAAGGGGTGAAATGTTAAATAGGGAGAGTGAAAGGTCTGGGAACATACAGTAAGGTTGTCTGGTTGCCTTGAGGGGGTCACTTTTGGCCATAGATTTACAAAGAGGTCAGTTAGTAGAGTGTATTCATTGATAGAGTAGTGATTTGTAGAGGTATTAGAAAGAGGATAATAAAAAACAAGGCAAGGGAGTTGTAAATGTTGCATATATGCAATTGTTATTATGGCTGATCATAAAAATATAAATCTGTTGTTTAGTTGAGAAGAAATCAAAATGGCCGGAGAGTGGAGATAGTAAGACCCAGCAATACATTGTATATTTAAGTAGGATCTAAGTTTAGTGGAAGGGCCAGAGTGATAGCACAGTGATAGGGTGTTTGCTTGCACAAGGTCAACCAGGGACAGACCTAGGTTCGATTTTCAGCATCCCATTTGGTCCCTTGAGCGTGCCAGGAACAGTTTCTGAGTGCAGAGCCAGGAGTAATCCTTGAGAGCTGCCGGGTGTGGCCCTCTAACCAAAAATGTTAATGGAAGTTAACCAGAAGATAGAAGAAGGTGATCAGAAAAATGTGATATGTTACAAGACATTACTCATTCCCATAAGTGAAACACAATCATGGTTTACTGTCTTTAGTTACTGATATTTTTTAATAATTTATATTGAAACCAATGTGAATTACAAGTCTTTCACAGTTCTATTTAAGGCACAATATGACAGTGAATTAGGGCCATTCCCACTACCAGTGTTTGTTGCTGATATTTTTGAATTAAGCCTTATTTCTATATTTATACAAGGGAATATTATGCAGATGTGTAGTGAATTAAAGCATGGTGATTTTAATTGGTTCTAGTTTTTATTTATTTATTTATTTATTTATTTATTTATTTATTTATTTATTTATTTTGGGGTCACACCCTGCAGCGTTCAGGGCTTACTCCTGGCTCTATGCTCAGAAAACGATCCTGGCAGGCTCGGGGGACCCTATGGGATGCCGGGATTCGAACCACCGACCTTCTGCATGCAAGGCAAATGCCCTACCTCCATGCTATCTCTCCAGCTCCTGATTCTAGTTTTTAAACTGAAGCAACTGGCTTTGACACACATGAAACATTGATTTTCTTTGTGGATATTAGTCTTCTTGTTTGTAAAGACAGAAGATAGTTGCTGTCTTAGAACAGCTTGAGAGAAGGATGTCACTCGGTAACTTCCAGTAACTACTTTGCCTCTCCTCATCCTACCTTTAATCTCGGTGTCCAGTGTCCTCTATCTTCTAAGCCTTCTGTACCTGTTCAATTCTCCCTCTTCCCTGTTTTCCATTACTAATCAGGTTCTGGTTGCTTTACATTGGTAACTGTAAATTCTTTACATTCAGAGTAAAACTCTTTGTCCTTGCATTGATCCCAACCTGTATCTAAAAACCATTCATTTGTGGCTCTGGTGTCTAGTTTCTCTACTAGCTTCTATGACATTTCCTGAGGTTCCAGCTTCAGTTGTCTCTTCTCTTTCCCATTCCATCACATATCTCTAGTATCATCTCTGTGCTTGTCTCTTTAAGTGTATTTTATGCAGATGCATATTTAAAATAATTAATTTAGTGTGATTCCTCCTTGGATGCCCCCATGCCTGCCACACACAATATTAAATTCATAACCTTGCCTGAAAATGTAACTTTTTTATTAATTAATCTAACTAATCTATATTTTTTGTTTGTTCTGTTTTATTTTTTTTTTTGTGGGGGGACATACTCAATAGTGCTCAGGAATTATTTCTGGCCTATGCTTAGGAAACTGATAGTGTTCAGAGGATCATAGGGGTGGCAGGAATTAAACCTGGTTCATCCACATTTAAGACCAGTGACCTATCCACTGTGCCCTATTAATCTACTTTTAAAGCTTCCAGTATCCGATCTACTGGATTACCCAGAAGTTTAGTGTCATGATCAAAGCCTGCCCCCTTTGCATTGTATTTATTTATTTAATAAGTGTTACTATTCTGTTCCCATTATAGCCTTTCCATCTTTCCTGCCATTGCTTTAGTTATATCTATTGTATATTTCTCTAACCCTCGAATTGAAATCCTTCATCATAAACATCCTAGCAACATTTCATTCTACCAAATTTAAATTTGTTTATCCCTATAAAAAATCTGGTATATATTTCACTTTGTATGGAATGAAATCCAAACTTCATAATGTTTCACACCCCAAGCTCAGTTTACATTGTTTGATTTTCTCACACTTTTTCTTCCATCTAATTGCCAAAAGTAACATACGATTAATGCAGATAATCTGGATGTTAGAGGAGCAGAAAGAGATTAAAGCAAAATGATCCCCAATTTTACTCTCCAGAGAAATGTTTGCAGCTAATTTTTTGGTAAACACTGCCCATTTCATCTTATATTCACAGACACACATTTTTATTTTACACCAAACATTTATCAGTGTGTATAGGTTTGGGCCTATCTGGAGCCCTATCAGCTGGTAGGTTCAATGCAAGTGTCTGAGGATGCAGTGCTGTCTTGGTCCGGTGATGCTGAGGATTACCCAGGTCACATCTAGCAGCTCATTGGGACCTCCACAGCTGTAGCCTGCATCGCTTGGACATCTATGAGTTGATGATCTAATCAGGGTTGGTCAAGTGCTAGGTGTATGTCTTAACTCCTCTACTTTCTCTTCAGTTTTTATTCCATATGTGTTTAAGAAAAGCTTAATTATGCATAGTTTTCAATATGTCCAAGCACCTTAATCTTCTTAAATTGTTGGATTTTTAGTCCATTTCCTCTTTTCAAATTTCATATCCTACTGGTCTCTATATTTCCTGGCTTCCTTTTCCTTTGTCCCTTAATCACTGAGTTTATACTATTCTCTTCTGCAAAATTTCCTGATGGCTTCAGGGTTAATCCTCCCTCTCAGCTCCTGTTACACTGTGTACTCACCTCTGTGCCACCATTTAGCATACTATTTTGGGCTAGTTGCTTTACACAAGACTGTCTTATTCACATATCTTGGAGATTGCAGGAACTCACTCTTATTATTTGCATTCGAACTTGAGTATCTCATATATTAGGTATTCAAAGTTTACTATACTTAGTGAATGATAAGAGGTTTATTTGAAGAAAATTGGAGTTGATTATTTCCACATAAAATATAAATAATGCATGATGTTTCATTAGATGAAAGAAAAACTATACCGTCTCTGAATTAATCAAATAAATGCCTATTGAAGTAATAAAAATACAATTAATAGTATTTCAGGATAACTTACCTATGTGATTGTGACTTCTGTATTTGAAATTACAATTTCTATGGTTTTTTTGTACTTGAACGTGGGTGCAGAGAAGGTAAATATTTTTCTGTGGAGTTTCTAGAATTATGTAACAAAGGTGGTTTCCTTTAAAAGTAGTTACTATTGGTCTTCACAATACAATGTGAATATTATATTTTACTACCCTAATTAGGATGAAAAATATGAAATTAATTACAAATGAAATTAATGCAATAACTATTTCTCCCAGAGCATGTCTGTATAAACCTTGACAGTATATTTTATATCTCCTTGGACATAGTATTTTGTCAGCAATTATAGAGAATATTGAGAAGTCTTTGCAACAGTTTTTGCTGTCACTTATAGGGGCTATATTGATGTTTGTCACAAGGCTAATTTAATGTGTGGAAGCTGTTATGATTTTAGAAGAAGGTAATAGAAACAGTTTCATGATTTTAACATCTTAGCCTTCTCTTGCAAGTAAATCATCACTTATTTTTCATATTTAACATTGTACTTAGAATGGTATTAAATCCTATGTTGGGGCAATGTTAAAGATAACATACATTTTCACAATTTTAATTTTGTTATGGAATGTTACCTCTTTTTTTCATACACAGTTCTGATTTGCTGACACACTGAAAGAGCCCATCTTGCATTTAAGAATTCTATGCTTCTAAGGATAGTTCATTTCAAATAAGACTGGAGGCCAAGTGGTTATTCCCAGGAAACTGATCTGAAAGAGAGGAGCATTACCATAAGCTTGAATCATAGAATTGGTCCATATGTTTGGAAATGTGGCTACTCGGAGATCTAGTTCAAGAGGAATGCAGGTATGTGTGTGCAGCTGGGAAGAGGGAAGAGATAGTGAGGAGCGAAGATGGGAAACTAGGATGGGATGGGCAGGGTTAGACAAAAACTGGGAGGACAGGACTGGCTCTTTAGTACATAGTGTAAATTGCTTACGTTGTTTGAGGTTGACCTGGGTTTGATTCCCGGCAGCTCTTATTGTCCTCCAGCCCCCCTCCAGGAGTGATCCCTCAATGCAGAGCTAGGAATAAGTCCTGAGCACTGCTGAGTATGTGACTCAAATGTCTCTCTGTCCCTCAAAATAAATGGGAGGACAATTAGATATAAGTTTAGCTTATTGGGAGTTACATGGTTCCATTTTTTTTGGGGGGGTGTACACCCGGTGACACTCAGGAGTTACTCCTGGCTATGGGCTCAGACATCACTCCTGGCTTGGGGGACCATATGGGAAGGCAGGGGATCAAACCAAGGTTGGTCCTAGGTCAGCCATGTACAAGGCAAACACTCTACCACTTCACCACAGCTTCTGCCCCCCATGGTTCCATTTTTTTTTAATGTGGAGTATTAAAAGGGCAGTTCCTTTTCTGACTATTGATAAGTCTACAAACATAACAGATCATTTTAAAACAACATAATTATTTTTATGTTCTGCTTTAAAAATGTTTTATGGTTTATAAACACATTTATGTAGTTCTTATTATCCTCAGAGTTATAAAGATTTCAATTACTTTCAGGCACAGAGAATCATTGGAGAAAAAATATTTATCTCCTCCCATCCCTTGATCCAACTACTGTTATTTTGGTTATTTATAATATTTCTAAGGTATATAGGGTGTCATTTTTTAAGTTGTTTTATTTCTCATTTGTTCATCTTCTAAATAGACTATATAGATAAATATATTAATCTAATTTTGCATTCTGCTTCTTTTCCACTTTAGGATAAGCATTTTTGGGCTGGGTTAATTTTCCTTGAGTGATTGGATTAGATCTTATTTCAGACAATTTGGATAAGCTGGTTCTGCACTTTTGGAAGTGCAGAACTATACTCTATGACTACATTCTAGATAAACCAACAACTTAAAAAATGAAACCCTATATACCTTAGAAATATTATAAATAACCAAAATAACAGTAGTTGGATCAAGGATGGGAGGAGATAAATATTTTTTCTCTAATGATTCTCTGTGCCTGAAAGTAATTGAAATAAAAATAAATAAATAAATAAAAAAGAAAACTGGGGAGTGGTGGTGACATCTTACTTGGATTTTAATCACAGGATTCCACTTGAACTAGTTTGAAAAAAAAGTTCAAGTGATTTAGAGGATACTAGGAGTTTTCCAATAATTTTAAGAGGTGGAACAAGGGGGGGGGGGGCGAGCTAGACTAAAGTCATGCAAAGCTGTGAGGAAGCTAGAATGCCCTTTTATTTTTTTTCTTTTTGTTGCTTTGTAGTACATTTTAAAGTTGGGGAAGGTGAGGCCTCCCATCATCTTTTTCCTATGAGTTACTTTAGCTATTCGTGGATGTTTATCGTTCCAAATGAATCTCAGGAGTGTTTGATCCACTTCTTTGAAGAATGTCATGGGTATCTTTAGAGGGATTGCATTAAATCTGTACAATGCTTTGGGGGGTACTGCCATTTTAATGATGGTAATCCTCCCAATCCATGAACAGGGTATGTGTCTCCATTTCCCCGTGTCCTCTTTTATATCTTGGAGCAGGGCTTTATAGTTTTCTTTGTATAGGTCCTTCACCTCTTTGGTTAAGTTGACTCCAAGATATTCGAGTTTGTGTGGCATTAATGTGAATGAGAATGCCCTCTTTCTCAACCTTTCATGATTTTGTTTTTGTTTTCCTTTCCTGGTCCATATTCCTCATTCTTGTCTCTTGCTGCAGGCTGACTTTTATTTTTATTTCCTGGTCCAAATGGTTGAAAATAGCCTCTGCCAGAAATTCTAGTGTTTACATGCTCTCTATTCGAGAGAGCAGACAGATTGAGCAAGAATCTCTTCTAAATCCAGATCCTTGGGGAAAGGGATACTTTGGCCCACTTTGTGTCAAATGCATATTCTTGACCTTATTGACTGAGGTGCTTGGGACAGGGTTAAATTTATGAAAGTCTGTGAGAAGCTCTCTACTAGAAGCCCATTGTGGAAGAAAAGACAGTTTTTCAGACAACGGTTCATGGACTGAATGATGTTTCATAGCAATTTGCTTCCCAGAACTCCTTTTCAAGTCATAATTTTTAAACAATATCCAGTATTTTATTTCATTTTTCTTTGTTGTTTTGCTTTGTTTTTGAGCCATACCCAGTAGTACCCAGGGGTTACTTCTGGCTCTGCCCTCAGAAATTATTCATGGCAGGCTCAGGAGACTAGATGGAATGCCGAGGATTGAATCTGGGTCGACCATCAACACTTTATTTCTATGAGCTGAAAAACAAAACAAAACAAAACAAAACACCTGGTGTCTGGGGCCAGAATGATGGCACAGTGGGTAGGGCATTTGTCTTGCATGTGACTGACCTGGATTCAATCCCTGGCATCCCACATCATCCTCCAAGCACCTCCGGAGTGCTTTCTGAGTGGAGATCTAGGAGTAACTCCTGAGCACTGCTGGATGTGATCCAAAAACAAACCAAAAAACTCTGGTGTGTAGTTAAAGTTTAAGACCCTATTGAGTTCTGTTTACGAGTATTTAATTGGGGCCAGAGTGGTGACACGGAGCTGGAAGGTGTCTGCATTGCTGGCGTTAGTCTAGGACTTACTTTACTTAGATCCCGGCGTCCCATATGGTCCCCCAGCCAGGAGCGATTTCTGAGCGTATAGCCAGGAGTAACCCCTGAGCGTCACTGGGTGTGGTTCCCAAAACAAAACAAAACAAAACAAACAAAACAAAAAAGAGTATTCGGCCAACACTGCTGTTATTAAGATTTGCTGAAGGATTGGCAGAAATATCGAGTTTGGAAGATAGATGTTTTTCTATGTCAGATAGGACACATACCTTTCCTATAGACCCTATTTTAGTAATAGAGAATGCATATAACATGGTATATTTTAAACAGGATTTAAACGTCAAATCATTTGGGGGGGGTCTGGGACATTTATGTTGAGTCTTGGACTAAGCAAGATGGCACTAGTGAGTTGTCAATAATGGTTTGACAGTTCTAAAAACCATATATACTGGGAGTTCTTTATGTCTTATGAAACTTAAAATTTCCAAGGGTGGACAGACACAGTCGCCATGTTTCCACTGGACAACTCCATAGACTCACTCTTTTCTTGAATGAGATGTAAACCGAGCTGTGAAAAATTATGGCAACACCGGCCCATGCAGCAAAAAAAAAAAAAAAAGGCATCTCAGGAGAGGGTGGGCCAAGCCCCCACCCTGCCAAAGTCACGCTTGCTGCCTACATCCCAACCACTCATTGTTTCCCTTCTGGCCTGCCTCATCACCAACTCTCTAAGGTTCCCTGAGAGGACGCAGATCTGACCACACTTCAGGTATGCCAGTATGCCAGATGTTGGGCCAATATCACCAGGACTTTTTGTGGCTGAGTGCTGTGCTGGCACCCTCCCCCATATCCCCTTCTGAGAAAGCTGGGTAGCTGTAATCACTCCCATAAATGCAGTCACCATGTTCAAACCAGGCCTCCTGGAGGGCCTGCAGTTTAGTAGATGCCCCTAAAATTCATAGTTTCATAGCTTTGGATTTCTGGGCAACTTCATTTCTTTGCTGCTGTTATCCCTAAAGGAACACCCCAATTTAACAGACTGGACATAGAACTACAAGAGCTTAGTAACCTTTCTCCCAATGTATTAATGAATTTATTGGGGATACAATAATTTTCATAAATGAGCTTGTTAAGAAATTCTTTTTCTTTCTTTTTCTTTCCTTTTCTTTCTCTCTCGCTCTCTCTTTCTCTCTCTTCTCTTCTTTCTTTCTTTCTTCTTTCTTTTTCTCTTTCTTTCCTTCTTTCTTTCTTTTCTTTTTCTTTCTTTTCTTTCTTTCTTTTCTTCTTTCTCTTTCTTTCTTTTCTCTTCTTTCTTTCTTTCTTCTTTCTCTCTTTCTTTCTTTCTCTTTCTCTTTCTTTCTTTCTTCTTTCTTTCTTTCTTTCTTTTCTTTCTTTCTTTCTTTCTTTCTCTTTCTTTCTCTCTCCTTCTTTCTTTCTTTCTTTCTTCTCTTCTTTCTTTCTTTCTCTCTCTCTCTCTCTCCTCTCTCTTTCTTTCTTTCTTTTTCTTTCTTTCTTTCTTTCTTTCTTCTTCTTTCTTTCTTCTTTCTCTCTCTTCTTTCTCTTCTCTTCTTTCTTCTTCTTTCTTTTCTTCTCTTTCTCTTTCTTTCTTTCTTTCTTTCTTTCTTTCTTTCTTTCTTTCTTTCTTTCTTTCTTTCCTTCTTCTTTCTTTTCTTTCTTTTTTTCTCTTCTTTTTTTTCTTTCGTTCTTTCTTTTTCTTTCGTTCTTTCTCTTTCTTTCTTTTCTTTTCTTTCTTTCTTTCTTTCTTTGTTTCTTTTACTCTTTCTTTCTCTTTCTTTCTTTCTTTCTTTCTTTCTTCTTTCTTTCTTCCGTTCTTTCGTTCTTTCTTTCTCTCTCTCTCTCTTTCTTTCTTTCTTTCTTTCTTCTTTCTTTCTCCTCTTTCTTTCTTTATTTCTTTCTCTTTCTTTCTCTTTCTTCTTTCTTTCTTTTCTTTTCTTTCTTAATTTCTTCTTTCTTCTTTTCTTTTTCTTTCTTTCTTTCTTTCTTTCTTTCTTTCTTTCTTTCTTTCTTTCTCTCTTTCTTTCTTTCTTTCTTTTCTTTCTTTCTTTCTTTCTTTCTTTCTTTCTTTCTTTCTTTCTTTCTTTCTTTCTTTCTTTCTTCTTTCTTTCTTTTGTTCTTTCGTTCTTTGTTTCTTTCTTTCTGTCGTTCTTTCTTTCTCTTCTTTCTTTCTTTCTTTCTTTCTTTCTTTCTTTCTTTCTTTCTTTTTTTTTCTTCTTTTTTCTTCTTTCTTTCTTTCTTTCTTTCTTTCTTTCTCTCTCATTCTCTCTCTCTTTCTTTCACTTTGATTTAGGTGGAAACAAGTGTATTATGGTCAACAACATGATGCATTTTCTTTAAATAAAATAAAGTAGAAAAACTTTTTCTAAGGGTGTTAGATTCTGTAATTTTTTGTGACAGGCACCTTCCTGATCTCCAAGTTATGTGACTTCAGTATTGGTCATGTGTTTGTTTTTTATTCAAGTTCATCCTAAACCAGTAAGCATTTTAAAGGAAAGTTCCAGATTAAGTGAGTTAGGAACTATGCAAAGTATTATCTTTTCTGCTACAGTTATGTTGGACAATTTCTCAAGAAGGAACATTTAGAACAAACACTCAGAAGTTTAGAGCTCTTGTTTTGAAACCGAGAGGAGCATCAAGTGGGTGTGTAGGAAGGGGGTGATTCTCTAAAGGATGCGCAGGCAGTCAGGCTGACAATTCAGTGTAAGGGCCTGAGGATGCCATGCTGGTTTCCTCAAGTGTGGAAACTATCACAGCTTCCTTCATGGTGCTCAGGAACTAGATACTGGTTTAGATGAACTGGGGGGTCAACCCAATACAAGGCCTAACTACCCTATACTAGTTCTCCAGATATGTGCTTTAATTTTTAAAACATTACAAGTATCTGAAGTAAAAGCTCCTTGTCTTACTTTCTGTGAGCCCACTTGTCTATAACAAGTATTGTAGTATTTTAAAAGAGTTCATTGGCAAATTGCTTTCCTTTGGGCAAAGACTTCAGTGGTGCTCTGACTATTTTTGGTCCCCTACTAAACCCCAAATATGGTGTGCAAAGGCCAGCATGGTCTGATCTTTTTTTGAGAATCAGTCTTCCATATCTTTAGCATGATTTGACTATGTGCTTCATGCTCTCTCCTCTCTCTGAGTTGATGAATCTTTCTGACCCTGTTACTTACCTGGAACTTAGTCTTTTTTTTTCTTCTTCAAAAAATTGTTTGTAAGAACACACTTGACAGTGCTCAAGGGTTACTCTTGGCTCTGAGATCAGGATTACTTCTGATAGTGTTGGGGGGGGGGGAACTATATGAAATGATGGAGATCAAACCCTGGTTGGCCACTTATTTATTCCTTGTCCATAACATCAGCCCAACCCTGAGAAGTCTTTCCAATTCTGCACCTCTGTCATCTCAGGGCTTTTCTTTATTACATTTACTATAAACTACAATTGCATTTAATGTTGTTTTTTTTGTGACTGTTTAATATCTTTGCTGTCCTTTTTTATTTAGCTTTCTATACTTAGTAGTATATACCTAATGCTCAGAATGGCACTTGTGAACTCCATAAATATTCCTTAAGGAATCCAATTTTATTAAAAATTTAGCAGATGTAAGGGTCAGAGCAATAGCACAGTGTATAGGGCATTTCCCTTGTACGCAGCCAACTCAGGTTCAATTCCCAGAATCCCTTACAGTCCCTGAGCCTGCCAAGTGTGATTTCTGAGCACAGAGCTAGGAAAAACCCCTGAATGCCACTAGGTGTGGCCCCAAAACCAAAAAAAAAAAAAAAAAAAGATGAAAAAGATCAAGTTTTTATTGGGATATTTTGAGACTTAGAGAAACATTGCAAAGAACATAAAGAGGGTTTCTGTATACTCCTAATTCAGCTTTCCCTATTGTTGTTCTTTTACATGTCAGTGTATATTTGGTAAAATTAAGAAAGTAATATTGTTTTGTTACTATTAACCAAATTCCAGTTGTTATTTGAATCTTACTAGTTTTCCATTTCTGGAATCCAATTCTGAAACAGAACTTGTTGTGTTTTTTTTAAAAAGGATTTTCATGCATTGAGTTCGAAAAGATAATTTTCATTTTATAAGAACTTCATGGAAGAAGTTCCAGGACTCAGATCAAATTACATTTGAAAATTTAACTGCTAGTTTTCAAGGTGACATTGGAGCAAACTTCCTTCAGAAATGACCTGGGACTTGACACAGTAATTACATACTATTTTCGAGATCTGTTCCATAATGCATAACAATGGTTTATAGCATTTTGCTTATTTATTTCAACACTTTGGGAGATAAAGCTATCTCTGGAAAAACTAAGTAAATCGACAAATTGCCCTCTATTCCATCAAACACTCATGAAATATTTTCATGCAGCTTATACTGGGACTTTATTAGTTGATAAGAACGAGTATAAAAATGAAAGCTCCAATGAATTGCATTTGCTTTTCTATTTTATAAGACTGAGTAAAATTTACTTGAAATGGAAATTTATTTGAAATGAAAACATACAAATGACCAAATTTTGTTAAGTGAAATTAAAAATAAATTTTGGGCAAAAGCAAAGTTTGGTGAGAAAATACTTGTAATCTGGATTAAATAAGGTTCTAAATGTTGAGTGGGAATGCTGCATTTTGACAGGGGAATATGTATCCACTTATCTTCAGTTTGATAAAAATCTTAAACCTAAAAACTGCTCACAAGGATATTGGTAAAAATTAGAAGATTCCATGGCTGAGTTTTAGGAAGATGGCAGCTTTATATTAAGAAATTCCTGACTTCTTAAATGCTCTAAAGTTAAATTAGTGTCACCTCAATTTATTTGTACTCTGGTTAATGAGATCATCTTTGACACAAGATCTGCACTTCCATGCTGTCTTTGTTAGGAATGAGAGGAGGATGAAGCCGTGTTTCAATTTTAGGGTTGCCTTTTCACAGTGAAACTAGCGCCACGTTCTGTATTGCAGCTAGTATCCTCAGGTTACTGATCTGTACAGTCATCTTATGATGCATTGCCACTCTGAATTGTTATTTTCTGTGGGCTATGGTACCAGAAAAACGTGTGGTTTTCAGTTGCATTATGGTAATAACTTTAAAGATTTGAATTAAAATGCATAGCAGGGTCATGTCTATAAAACAAGGAAAGTGAAGAATGAACTTCTAATTGTGCTGGCTTCTAAAAGTCCGTTTTATTTCTCTCTCCCTCTCTTTCTCTCTTCCCTTTTCTCTTTTCCATTCTCTCTCTTCCCTTCTCTCTCCCTCCCTCTCTCCCCCCCACCACACACACACACACACACACACACACACACACACACACACACACACACACTGGAAGTTCTCAGGATTCCTACTGGCTCTATACTTAGGGATTACTTTTGTTGATCTTGGGATGCAAAGGCTCAAATCCTGGTCTGCCATGCCCTACCCACTGTACCATCGCTTTGGTCCCTACTTTTGTTTGTTTGTTTGTTTATTAATCATCACTTCTTTATTTAAGCATCATGGTTACAAACATATTTGTTATTGTGTTTCAGCCATAAAGCACGCCCCCCCTTCACCAGTGCAACTTTCCTGCCACCAATGTCCTCTATTTAACCTCCTCCCCCATACCTGGCCCATCTTCAAGATAGGCATTCTATTTCTCTACCATTGGTTCCTACTTTTAAAGGTGGTTACAAGTATCTTATATTTCCTCTAAATGTTTTGAGCCATGGTTCCTGGAAAGCCACATGAAAATGTTAAGTCCAGAATCAAACTTCCCCCATGGCTCGGAACTCAGAAACCAGCCTTGATAATGTAATAGTCAAGGGAGGTTTAATTTCCAGCTAGCTGAAGTCAAGAACCAGATTCTGTTTACTGGCTCTGATGGAGTTTATTTTCAAAGCTGTAGAAAAGGTTTCTTGTGGAACATTTATAATATTTTGGATACTACCACATGTTTTTGTGTAAGGCAACAAGTTACACAGATATACAAAGCTGTTGTCATCTCCAGTACAATAGAATTTCCTTGTTGCCCCAGATAGTTTGTTTGACCTTGTAATCTTTCACATTTCCTAAAGTGCTCAAAAGGAGGCATTGTCCTTTAGATCAGTCATAGTCATCTAACAGAAAACTAGGAATTAGAAGCATTCTTATACAGCCAATTTCTTGCTGAAAGAAAATAACATGACTGTTGGTATCTCCAGTACTTACATCAAAACTATGGCAAATAGGTTAGAGTGGGGAGACAACTTTATTTGAATAAAGATCTGCTTCCACTTTTATGCCTTGTCCTACAAGTCAATTTATAGTTTCCTAAAGCACCTCACTCTCAAGGAATTTGGCTGCAGGTAACAAAAACTCAAATTATGTTAGTTTAAACTGTAAGAAAATTTGCTCTTTCTTTGTAATAAGGAAACAGGCTGGCTTATTTAATGAAGTAATTAAATGGCATACTCAGATGCTCATCTTCTTTTAAAGTTTTCCATCTCTTTGTCTGTCTTTTATTTTATAGGAGATTTTTCTTGACTTTATTTCAAAATTCTTTTATTTTTCACTTTTAGTTTTATTTCAAATATTATAGTCCTTTTGTTTTCTGTATAGTTCTTCTAAAATGTATCATCTTGTTCATGTTTTATAGATATAACAGCTTCTATTCTCTGAAAATATTAATAATATATATTTTATGTTTTCTTCTTCAAAACTATCTATTTTCTCCAAGCTTCTTCTTAAAAATTTTATTATTGTTAGCCAATGTTCTTGTTTTGTGATTTAAAAAAAATCTAGAATGAGGACTCCAAAGCTTCTAAATGTGAAAATGGTTGAGATGATCAATGGTCTTATTTTCCTTTCTTGAGGATAACTATTCACATGCTACTCTTTCATGAATACTAGCAGAAGATAGGAGATTTCTGAGTCAGTAACACAGGACTTTATTTCTCACAGATCACAGCAGCATAAGGTTCATGATTGCATTTCCCAACTTCCACTGGAACACATGGAGCAAGATCTGTGGCTCCTCAACTACATAGAACATTTATGTTGGAACTAAGGGCTCTTACCTTGGGAAGTTTCAGTGATTTACAGGGAAGTACAAGCAAACACCTTCTACCTTGACTTCAGAGAAAAATTAAGTCAACAACGTGCCTCTAATTTAATGTGGGATATAATTACTTATCTTAGAAATCTGTTAAAAATACTTCGAAAATGGCCTCTTGAAAAAGTAGAACAGAACAAAAAAAATCAGATCCTGTCCAAGATGTTTTCATATTTGTGTTTCTCCTCCTCTACTTAGTTTCAAAAGCTTTCTAAAAACACACTTAATCAAGGCTACTGACCCTCATTGTCATTCCTGTTCCAGTGGCAACTGGAACTTTGGGAAGTTCTGTGTTATAAATTAGATTCATATTTATTTTCTCTACTCTTAGTCTTTACCAGCTTAAAAATGTTATTTTCTTCCCTTTTGGTATTTGTTGGAATTATAATTTTAAAATTCACTTCTTGTATTAGTGGAGTTTTCTAACTCAACACATCTGCCATCATTACTAGGAAGAATCATGTCACTTTTTTTCCTTAGGTTTTGAAAATTCTCTAACTTAAAGTAGATCTACAGTAACCTAAAATCAAAGTCCTATTCGTACTGGCAGAGTATGTCATCTTTATGTCCTCTTAGTGGGAAACTATTTCGGATGTCATAATGGGGGGCATGTATGATTTGCATTATCTGTTTCTTGATCTGAAAACTGGTTTTAGAATGTGTTTATGAAAATATCCTCAAGCTGTGCACTGCATGCATTATGTTGCACTAAAAGCTTATATCAAATATTATATATAACATGACCATATGACATGGCATTCCATTTCAAATTTATTTATCCTTGTTTTTAACAACACGATGGATGATTACTTTTGAAGGAGCCATGGGTTTAATTCCTATTTTTGGCTCTGCGCTTAGGGGTCGCTCCTGACAGTTCTGTGTTGAGTACATATTCAGTGCTAAGGAGTGAATCAAAGTTGGCCACATGAAAATGTTAAGTCCAGAATCAAACTTCCCCCATGGCTCTGAACTCAGAAACCAGCCTTGATAATGTAATAGTGAAGGGAGGTTTAATTTCCAGCTAGCTGGAGTCCATGCCTGTCCAATGCAGTGGACTTTTGACAAGAACCCCAAATCAAATATTCAAGCAATATATACATTAACAATCTATTTTATGTTAAGATATATACATATCATAACAATCTTTTTTTTTTCTTTCGGTTTTTGGGCCACACCCGGCGGTGCTCAGGGGTCACTCCTGGCTGTCTGCTCAGAAATAGCTCCTGGCAGGCACGGGGAACCCTATGGGACACTGGGATTCGAACCAACCACCTTTGGTCCTGGATCGGCTGCTTGTAAGGCAAACGCCGCTGTGCTATCTCTCCGGGCCCATATCTTAACAATCTTAACATTCACTTAACATTTCAAGCAGTCACCTGATATCTATTTTAATCACACATTGTACATTTTTTTTGGAACCTAGCTCATGATTTTAACCTCTTATTGTTTAATTACGTTTGCCATCTCTGGCCATATTGGTGGGAACATCCTCCCCTCGGTGTTCCTGAGGGGCACTGACCCACATCTTGGGCCCATCTTGGTGAGAACACATGTGCTAGCCCCTTCTTCAGAAAGGGGGTGTGACAACTGCTTATTCTCACATTGCAAGCTGTTACATGATTATTGTAGCTGGCTATATAGCTTTAGAATCTCAGAATTGAACAATCCCTCCAACAAAAATGCCTTACTTCCTTACTATTTCTTGGAATCTGAACTGTAACTTAATAACATTTATAAAATTTCCAAGTAGAATATAAAAGAATTTTTTTGTGTGTTCCTCCAGTTTACTAACTGCTAAATCCTCTAATCTCTTAACAGTCTGAAGAAAGTAGTTTTCAAATACTTTGCTGTATATTAGCAACACCTGGGACTTCTGCAGATGAAAATTCCAGTGCTTAGGATTCATTATAATCTAATTAAACCAAATTCTCTGGGGTTGAGAGCCAAGCATCAGTACTTTTTAAGGCCTCCCAGGAGATTCCAACAAATAGCCAACAATGAAGATATGTCTCTGAAAATGCTTCTTAAGCTATCTGTGGTTAGTTTGTGTCTTGAAATTTCCAACTCATCATAAATCACAACTGCATAATCATTAAGAATGTATAAATGGTAAAAAAAAAAAAAGCAAATACTGAGATGTAACAGCAATATCAGCTTGCTCTAGAGGTTTTTGTAATATTTACTCTTAATAGTCATCTTGACCAGTGCATGACCAGTGTAAGCCCACAGAGCACACATTGAATAATACCGTCGAGGAGTCATTGCTCTCTTAGCTCAAGATTGGTATAAAATATATTTGGTGACTCACAAGAGTTCTCTGGAGTTGAGAATCTATGTGCCTACCCCTCCTCTGCTGCTTCAGTGAAAATCACTGCACCCACATAATGTTTGTTTGTTTAGCTTTTGGATCATGAGGAGAAAAATTACAGTTAATAACCATGGATTCATTAGAGAGTTTCCAAGCACTGATTCTCCCCAGCTATATCAATTTATATGAAGTCTTTTAAGTCTTAGCAGGAGAGCTCGTGTATCTGTGTAGTGATTCTCTTCTGTACATTGTGCATATAAGTGATTTTTAGAAGAAAAGTCTAAAAATTCTCAGGATAAAACCATTTTTCTTTTTATGTATGTAATATGAATGTAATGAACACTCTCCTGTCACTTGGATTGAAATTGTCAAGGGACAAGAGGACTGAGAGGCCTATGGGCACTGCCTTTAGTTTGTGAATGAGAGAAAGTGACCTGCTGTCATCTACCACCTTGGAATATTTGGCCCCATATTCTGAGTGTATGGAAATTTTTCCATGCAAGAGGAATCCCATTATAGTTAGAATACATAGATAGGAGATGAAGGCTTAAAATTCATGGGTCTTCTTCCTGAAAGGAATTTAGAATGACTTGGCTATTTTATAAGGTCATGTAATCACTTTCTTTCAGGGAATTCTTTGGATGATGATGTATTTAATTCTAATTGAAGTAGATTATCTGATGTGGAATTAAGGGATTTACCTGTTTTTACCTCAATCAGTATATGCCTTGTTACTCATTGGATGGAATTATCTTTGAATGTAGCACTTTGGATTTGTGTTGAGCCCAAATGGTCCCACCTTCCAGGTATGAGATTTTCTCTTATATTAAAAATTCTCAGTTGAGGAGGAAGTCAGCCCTAACATTTTCCAGATTTCCTCGGAGCTGGAGGCTTGGAGCTGTGGCCTGCTAGGAGGAAGGGTATCATGGATAACTCCTCAAAAGCCTTTTCTCTCTACATGCTCGTGTGTGAATTATTTTCCAGACCACCATCTGATTCCAGAGCCGTGTCTCCAAGTGTTCCAGTGTTGGAACCTGAGGACTTAATTCAATAATCTGATACCATGATTCAAAACGTGTCTTATTCTATGGCTCCCTGCAATCTTATTCTCTTACTTAAATATTGTTCCCTGTTTCAAGGAGTATGACACATCAGTGCTACTTCTATGCTGGCTTTCTGGCCCGTGGTTGAACCTCCTTACTCAACTTGTGTTACAATATGATTATATTTGCTGGGAATACAGAAATTTATGGTGATTTTCCTAGGTCTGACTCAGGTCTCTCTTCCTGAAAGAAAGCAAAAAGGCAAGAGGCAATATGTACTGAGACTTTCCAAGCTCAGTTTTCCTTATTTGATATGTGATGGAAAGTAGAAGTAAACTGTCTAAACATTGCTTATAGATGTCTGCCTGTTTTCTGGTTTATTTTTGGGTCCCATTCAGTTGTGCTAAGGGCTTATGCCTTGTTCTGCATTCAAAGATCATTATTGACAGGCTCAGGGGACCATGTAGGGTCTCAGAATTGTCCTTAAGTTGACCCTGTGCAAGCCCCCATCTTTGTACTATCTCTCCAACCCTGAGTCTAATGCTTTTACATATTTTAATAGATTTTATACATATAAAACTCTTAGCACATCTAATGTCTGGCAGAGAAAAGCATATTAGGAAGAAAACCAAGAACAAGAATTTTTGTATATGCAATAATTTCACCAGGAACCAGTCATTTTTTGTCCTTTAATGAAAAATTATACTCAAATGTGTACAAATCTGTGCAGTCCTGGTGGGTTTATACCCAATGTAATACTAAACTATGTACAGAATAAACTTGGAAGATAGGGTAACGATGAAATATTTTTAAATATTTTTATTGTGAACAAAGTGAATCTTCACAGTGATATTTTAGATACATAGTGACATTGAATCAGGAGCATTCCCACCACCAGTGTTGTCCTCCCTCCACCCCTGTTCCCAGCATGCATCCCATATCGCCCTCCTTTTACCCTCTGGGCTGCTAGTATAAGTGGTCTCCTCTGTGTCTAGCTTGTTGTAGATTGGGTATAGATTCTGTTGTCGTTGGCTTTGGATTTGGTGTTTAAGTCTGATCATTTTTTATTTCTACTCAATATTCATGCGACTGTTTGGTCTTGGTACTATCCATTTCCCCCCTTCATTTTATGAGGCAGAACAAGATGATTCAAAAAAAAACACACAAAAACCAAAACCAAAAACAATCAAACAAACAAAAAAAACCTGGAGGAGTCCATCTAAAAGGTTATTAATGTCAATTTAAGAGAAGAAAGGAAAAAGGAAGAAAAACCTAACAAAAAGAAGAAAAAATACAAAAAAAAAAAAGAAATAAAACCAGAAACACAAAAATTAAAAACCAAAACTATAATAATAACAAAAATCAAACAAAAAAAAACAGAAAAGCAATAAAACCACAGCAATAAAGACGACAGACAAACAATAACCACGAGCCCTAAATAAAAAGAAGAGAGAAAAAAATTGTAAAAGAAATCGCTCCTGGCTTGAAGGACCATATGGGATGCCGGGGGATCGAACCTTGATCTGTTCTGGATCAACAGCATGCAAAGCAAACACCCTACCACTGTGCCATTACTCCGGCCCCAAGATGAAATATTTTTTGTTTTTGTGTCACATCTGGTGGTGCTCAGGAGTTACTCCTGGCTATGTACTCTGAAGGTGCTCTTGGCAGGCTCAGGGGACCATATGGGATGCTAGGATTTGAACTAGGGTCCTTCCTGTGTTGTTTGCGTGCAAGACAAATGCCATACTGCTGTACTATTTCTCCGGCCGCAGGATGAAATATTTTTTGACACTTAAAATTGAACATCCTGAATCTTAAGAGTGTTCATTCTGAATGAATGAAACTGGAGGGTTTTTGTTTGCTTATTTTTGTTTGGGCAGACACAAATGTTTATTTAGGGCTTACTTCTGCCACTTTGCTCTAAGGTCACTCCTGGTAGTGGTCAGACATTAGATGAAATGCTGGGAATGAACTGGTGTTTTAGCAGTGTTCGGGCCTTACCCCCTGCACTATCTTTTCTACTCAAGAAATAGCAGGAGTTTCAACTCAGAACCTATAATGTTAAGATTGAATTCTGAAGAATATTGCTTTTAAGAACTGATAACTAACTATACAGCATTTTTACATTTTATGAGTCATTTTATACCTGACTTAATATAAACTCACAGTTGTTCTGTAAGTGGGCGTTCTTATATTATGTATGAAAAAGTTGAGATCCAGAGAGGTTATTTTGTCCAAGGGCACAGCAACTGGATGTCAGGGCTGAAGTTTGAATGCAGACATCTCAAACTTATATATTTCTTTTTTATATTTATTTAAACACCTTGATTACATACATGATTGTGTTTGGGCTTCAGTCATGTAAAGAACACCACCCACCACCTGTGCAACATTCCCGTCCCATCACCAATGTCCCAAATCTCCCTCCTCCCCACCCAACCCCCGCCTGTACTCTCGACAGGTTTTCTATAACCCTCATACATTCTCATTATTAGGATAGTTCAAAATGTAGTTATTTCTCTAACTAAACTCATCCCTGTTTGTGGTGAGCTTCATGAGGTGAGCTGGAACTTCCAGCTCTTTTCTCTTTTGTGTCTAAAAGTTATTATTGCAAGAATGTCTTTCATTTTTCTTAAAACCTATAGATGAGTGAGACCATTCTGTGTTCTCTCTCTCTCTCTCTCTCTCTCTCTCTCTCTCTCTCTCTCTGACTTATTTCACTCAGTATAATAGATTCCGTGTACATCCATGTATAGGAAAATTTCATGACTTCATTTCTCCTGACAGCTGCATAATATTCCATTGTGGATATGTACCACAGTTTCTTTAGCCATTCATCTGTTGAAGGGCATCTTGGTTGTTTCCAGAGTCTTGCTATGGTAAATAGTGCTGCAATGAATATAGGTGTGAGAAGGCATTTTTGTATTGTATTGTTGTGTTCCTAGGGTATATTCCTAGGAGTGGTATAGCTGGGTTGTATGGGAGCTCGATTTCCAGTTTTTGGAGGAATCTCCACATAACAACAACCTCATAGTTGTTTTGATTTGCATCTCCCTGATGATTAGTGATGTGAAGCATTTTTTCATGTGTCTTTTGGCCATTTGTATTTCTTTTTTTTTTCTTTTTTTTTATTTAAACACCTTGATTACATACATGATTGTGTTTGGGTTTCAGTCATGTAAAGAACACCACCCATCACCAGTGCAACATTCCCATCACCAATGTCCCAAGTCTCCCTCCTCCCCACCCGACCCCCGCCTGTACTCTAAACAGGCTCTCCATTTCCCTCATACATTCTCATTATTAGGACAGTTCAAAATGTAGTTATTTCTCTAACTAAACTCATCACTCTTTGTGGTGAGCTTCCTGAGGTGAGCTGGAACTTCCAGCTCTTTTCTCTTTTGTGTCTGAAAATTATTATTGCAAGAATGTCTTTCATTTTTCTTAAAACCCATAGATGAGTGAGACCATTCTGCGTTTTTCTCTCTCTCTCTCTGACTTATTTCACTCAGCATAATAGATTCCGTGTACATCCATGTATAGGAAAATTTCATGACTTCATTTCTCCTGACAGCTGCATAATATTTCATTGTGTATATGTACCACAGTTTCTTTAGCCATTCATCTGTTGAAGGGCATCTTGGTTGTTTCCAGAGTCTTGCTATGGTAAATAGTGCTGCAATAAATATAGGTGTGAGGAGGCATTTTTGTATTGTATTTTTGTGTTCCTAGGGTATATTCCTAGGAGTGGTATAGCTGGATTGTATGGGAGCTTGATTTCCAGTTTTTGGAGGAATCTCCATATCGCTTTCCATAAAGGTTGAACTAGATGGCATTCCCACTAGCAGTGGATAAGAGTTCCTTTCTCTCCACATCCCAGCCAACACTGTTTATTCTCATTCTTTGTGATGTGTGCCATTCTCTGGGGTGTGCGGTGATATCTCATCGTTGTTTTGATTTGCATCTCCCTGATGATTAGTGATGTGAAACACTTTTTCATGTGTCTTTTGGCCATTTGTATTTCTTCTTTGTCAAAGTGTCTGTTCATTTCTTCTCCCCATATCTGTCCATTTCTTCTCCCCATTTTTTGATGGGATTAGATTTTTTTTCTTATAAAGTTCTGTGAGTGACTTGTATATTTTGGAGATTAGTCCCTTATCTGATGGGTATTGGGTATATAGTTTCTCCCACTCAGTGGGTGGCTCTTATATCCTGGGAGCTATTTCCTTTGAGGTGCAGAAGCTTCTCAGCTTAATATATTCCTATCTGTTAATCTCTGCTTTCACTTGCTCGGAGAGTGCAGTTTCCTCCTTGAAGATGCCTGTAGTCTCAATGTCCTGGAGGGTTTTGCCTACGTGTTGTTCTATATATCTTATGGTTTTGGGTCTGATATCAAGGTCTTTAATCCATTTGGATTTTACCTTCATACATGATGTTAACTGGGGGTCTAAGTTCAATTTTTTGCAAGTGGCTAGCCAGTTGTGCCAACACCACTTGTTGAAGAGGCTTTCTTTGCTCCTTTATCAAAAATTAGGTGATTGTATGTCTGGGGAACATTCTCTGAGTATTCAAGCCTATTCCACTGATCTGAGGGCCTGTCCTTATTCCAATACCATGCTGTTTTGATAACTATTGCTTTGTAGTACAGTTTAAAGTTGAGGAAAGTAATTCCTCCCATATTCTTTTCCCCAATGATTGCTTTAGCTATTCTAGGGTGTTTATTGTTCCAGTTGAATTTCAAAAGTGCCTGATCCACTGCTTTGAAGAGTGTCACGGGTATCTTTAGAGGGATCACATTAAATCTGTACAATGCTTTGGGGAGTATTGCCATTTTGATGATGTTAATCCTGCCAATCCATGAGCAAGGTAGGGTATGTGTTTCCATTTCTGCGTGTCCTCTCTTATTTCTTGAAGCAGAGTTTTATAGTTTTCTTTGTATAGGTCCTTCACATTTTTAGTCAAGTTTATTCCAAGATATTTGAGTTTGTGTGGCTGTATGCAGTTGTTATTTATCTCATCTTCCACAGCACCAATTCTATTCTCAGCTTCTGTTAGCCTGTTGGAGAGAGTATCCATTTTGCCATTCAATTCGTTTACTGAGTTTTTCTGGCCTTTAATTGACCTGTTATTTATTTGCTTTTTTCTTTTCCTTCTTGTCTTTCCTTTTCTTTTAATTTTTAATAAGTTTTCTCCCACTTACCCGCAAACAGATGTATTATGATTAACTCTGTGATACTTGGTCTTTAAATAAAGTAATTTATACAAAATAAAGTGAAAAAAATAATAAAATAAAAAGTAAAGTACAAAGAGTCCTGAGTTTATTTGACCTACTTTTCATTTTCAAAAAAAGTTTTTTAATTTCCCCACCCCTTTCCCACCACTCCTCTACCTTCTTCAAAAAAAAAAAAAAAAATCAGAAAGGGCCCCAATTGCACCTGAGGCAACTATTTCCTCCTGGATTATTTTTAGCATCCCTCAGGAGATAGCATTCCTCACTTTGGAAATACTGATTAAGATAATTTTAAGGTGTGTGTGTGTGTGTGTGTGTGTGTGTGTGTGTGTGTGTGTGTGTGTGTATGCTCTAAGTCTAGATCATGTTGGTAGCTCACCTTTTTCTGGGAAAGGAAGGATAAAGAGGCTGCATTATCTTGAAGTCTGTCTGGTTTCCTCAAGAACTGAATACCTGAGAAATTTTATTTCTTTTTTTTTTTTTTTGTGTGTGTGTGTGTGTGTGTGTGTGGTTTTTGGGTCACACCCGGCATTGCTCGGGGGTTACTCCTGGCTTCATGCTCAGAAATTGCTCCTGGCAGGCACGGGGGACCATATGGGACTCCGGGATTTGAACCGATGACCTTCTGCATGAAAGGCAAACGCCTTACCTCCATGCTATCTCTCCGGTCCCGAGAAATTTTATTTCTATTATATCAAGTAAAACTCTCCTCCAGAGTCATCCTTTTCTCTTGAACAGGAATTTTTGTTTCATGAATGATAAACTCATAAACCTATTAAACTCATAAACCTTCTCCTGAGGTGAAGTAAGGGGTCTATAGGTGTCCAGTTCTTGCTATTAGCAATTGGAAATTTTAACCTCACATCATTCTTTGCTGTTAATGCTTCTTTTAAATTATGACTCTTCTTTTTAAAACCTAAATCATTGGATTTCTGTTAGTGGTATCGCTGTTGGTCTTTCCAGAAAAGAGAACAATTGTTGCTTGAATTTGGGGCTTCTGGAACTTTCAATCTTGTCTTCATGATTCACATAGCTGAGGCTTCTCAAAATTAGCTCAGGCCTCTGTCAATGTCTTGGAAATACAGATGTAGTTGGAGGAATGCAATATTGCAGGGAGGGATTCCTCAATATTGTTGGTTAAACTGTATTTATTCCCACTTTTCTGAATGAATAATTTTGGATGAACATTTTTCCACCATATTTGTTGTATTTATAAAATCAGTGAGTTTAAAATAATGTTTAATCAAATTGCATTCAAGTTTAAAGGACAACTATTTACTTTTGAAGATGGATTATTTATATCTATTTTTATCTTCGAATAAAAGTTGACCTTGTAGTCTCTGACCACTTCATGGAAAGCAAAATCAAAAAGTGAATTCAAGAAATGCCAGTAGGAGGTTATAATATCCCGCAGAGCTATTCAGATAGTTATCCTGAGTATGTTTCAGGATTTAAGATTTTGTCTTTTGTGAATCTGACACGTGAGGAGTACAGATAAAGTTTTTATTTTTTTGTTTTGGTTTTTGGGTCACACCCGGCAGTGCTCAGGGGTTACTCCTGGCTCTACGCTCAGAAATTGCTCCTGGCAGGCTCGGGGGGCCATATGGGATGCCGGGATTTGAACCACTGTCCTTCTGCATGCAAAACAAATGCTCTACCTCCATCCTATATCTCCAGCCCCTAGTTTTTAATTTTTAAATATAAAATCTAAAGAAATATTTTAAGTGATTAGAAATGGGGTTGTGGTGGGTGTGGTAATTTCTACTCCACCCTTTAGGCCTTTCATTTGGTGCTGATTTGGGGAATTGCAGGTGACTGAGGTGAAACCATGTTTTGTACCGTAAGATCCCCAGACACCAAAATCTCTGAATTTGTTGAGCTGTGTTAGGGTTGGGTGAGATTTAATTGGGCCCTCAGAACTCTTGGCCAAGTAGATATATCAGATCCCATCCCATGCCCCCACATTTAAAGCTTTTTGACACCTCAAACAGCATTATTAGTGGTAGTTCCTTTGCTGGCTATCACCAGAGGGATATTGTGTTGTGATGATGATTCTGTGGGATCCTGGCAGGAAATAGAATCATCCTTCTAGCAGACGAAGGAGATTTGGCTAGGGAGACTAAAAAAGATGAGAAGATTTAGGCTCATCAAGTGGATTCTGAGAGTGTGGGGAACAATTCCTGGGGAAAACAGGGGAAATGAGCAATCAGTGTGGAGAGATGCCTGCCAGAATTTGAGGAGTACTAAAATGACCTTGCAGACTGGGCACAGTTGTCTCTATATTCTCTTTTTCTCTCTCCCTTTTCTGCAGCTGGGTGCTGTCCATTGTCCGAATAACAGGAAAGACAAGGAGAAAGGGATCCTCAGTTGGAGAGTTTATTTCTCAACTTTGGGTCCAAGACAGGGAGAGGGGAATGTTGGGGAGTGAACTTACAGGGGCCAATAGAGTATCTGCAGCATTCAAGTAAGGAATACTTTTATCTGGCTGGTTTGACACTCATCTCTTTCATAATTCTCTTCTAGAGAAAAAATAAACATTTGTTAAACTGTTGTAAACATATATGTGAAAGAGATATGTAAAAAATGTGAAGGAAACAAATATTTGATGAGTTTTTAATGGCCTACACAAACAGACTTGACATTTGTTTACTATTGGAATATTTATTAATAATGTTAAGCTCAGTTATTTTTTCCTACCCCACACTCAGCATATGCAGCAGTAGTTTAGCATTTCTATTATAAAAGGATGCACTTCTACTGTTTTTAGAAGTACTTATTGTACTTATTGCAAAGAATTTGCTTTAACCAGAATAATCTATCATCATTACAATCAGCATTCAAAAGGGACACAATAAATTTCTTGACATTCCTGTATCTTTATGTAAGTTCTAAATAACAAGATAACTGGCATTTTTTGGGCAAAAAAATGGTAAGTTTTTAGGTGGTATTTTAATTCTAGCATTTTACTTTTTTTAATGATAAAAATAGAATCTCATACCAGAATTTTAAGAGGATAGGAGATATCATATGAAACATTCTTACTATTTGTTACTTCTTGTTATGAGATTTTGGGCTTCTAGGTCTATAAAACCTACAGCTGGATTTAACCCTTTTCTCTCATTTTAGCCCTTTTCCATGGTCCCTGACATCAGAGCTCTCTTTTTAGAGGATTGAGAACTGGAGGAAAAGAGGCATTATTTACTAACTTCCTGGTTCAAGGCCTTCTGAGTCAGCAACAGTCTAGTTCTGATCTTGTGAGTGTTCCAAGCTTGTAGTTTTGTATCCATCTAAGGCCCTTATGCATTTTCTATTTTCTTTCTGTACTGCCTTTCCTAAATCTTTTTTCTCTTTTATTATAACACCGCTATTTACCAAGTAGTTTATAATACATTCATTTCAGGCACTAAATGTTCAAACACTAATAACCACCACCATTGTCCCCAACTACCCAACCATCAATACTTCATATTGCTTGTTACAACACAAAGTGGAATTATCAAAAATTTGATCAACAAGGGTCAATTTGTAATGATTTTTACCCTCAAAACCTCCTAATAAGTAAGATCATTAGAATCTCCATGAACTCACTGGGAAAAGGATCCTCTCCATTCTGTTTATCAAGTGCCTTAAATATGTAATATTTATTTATTTATTTTGGCTTTTGGGCCACACCCAGTGATGCTCAGAGATTGCTCCTGGCTCTGCACTCAGAAATTGCTCCTGGTTTGGGGGACCATATGGGATACCGGGGCTAGAACCCAGGTTCATCCTGGATCAGCTGCTTGCAAGGCCAAAGCCCTACCACTGTGCTATCATTTCGGCCCCTGAAATATGTAATATTTAATTAAAATATAAAAGGATAAGTATAGCAGTTGTTTATATATAATTCTTTTTGTTTATTTTTTTTGTTTATTGGGCCATACCCAACTGTGCTCAGAGGTAACCCTTGGCTGTAAACTCAGGAATAACTCCTGGTGATCTGGGGACCTTATGGGATGTCTGGGATCAGATCTGGGTTGGCTGTATGCAAGGCCTACCTGCTGTACTATCACTCTAACCCTATTACATAATAATCTTGATCTAAAGCAAAGTACACAGAATGTGTGCTTTTCTGAAATGCTTCTTAAAGGTTTCAATTCTTTATATACTTAGTAGACCTTAAAAAATGAAGGGCCATTTAATTTAAAGTAAGTGACCATTAATTTAAATATTCCTGCTACTTAAAAGATTAATAAGGACAGGTTTAAAATGTGCAAGAAAGAAAGAGCACAGAACTTATCACATTGAATTCTTTAGAATTCTGCCTCAGTGGATTTTCTTTCTAAGCGTTCGAGAGAAACAGATACAAATAAAAATTTGTCAAGACCAATTAAAAAAAAAAAGGAATACTTAACTACTCCTTTGAAGACATGAACTCTTTGATGTTTTTTTGATAATCTTTAGCCTCGTATTAAAAACGTCAGTACCAAGGGATGTTTTTGGCATCTAAAATAATGCTTAAGGCTTAAGAAAGTCATACTAGCAACTATTTTACTCACCCTTTTTTGTTTTTAGCCCCATCCAGCAATGCCAAAGGATTATTTCTGGCTCTGCACTAGGAATCACTCCTCGCAGTGTTCAGGGGAACATATGGGATGCCAGGGATTGAACCTGGGTCAGAGACATGCAAAGCAAGCGTCCTACCTGCTGTACAATCTCTCCATCTTCTACTCATCCTTTTTGGGGATTAAAAATAATATTATCTGAAAATAAACTTTCAGTGAAAAATTTTGAGAATCTAGGTCCCTGGGAGTCAGCGTGAAAGTCTATGTCTTTGTAGTCTCATATTTGTGGTGCTACAATTTAAGATTATTCTTTTTTTCTTACCCAGAAAAATTCAATTATTTGATTATGAAATCCTTTCTTATTAAATTGCTAGATAATATAACTTGTTAATTCTGTTTTCAGTCTATTTGGGATGGTCTTTGTGATGAACTGATTGGAACTTGACTAAATATAAATACCTTAGAGAGCATGAATATTGATTTATATTGTATGTGACTAAGGAAATAGTACCTAGCATATAGATGGTGCTTGATCAGATGTTCAGAAAATAAATGAACAACAATAGTTTGGGGGAAATCATGAAGTGAAGTAGCTAACAGGAGCATTTCCTTTGTGTTAAAGCATTCTTTGGTGTGAATTCCGGCTCTTTCAGCACTTAGCTTTGTGCCTTTGGAAATAGGAGTCTTTTTATATTGCTCTTGTGAGACTTAAATAAGATAATGTGTGCAAAATCATTAAGCATGGTGGTTGGGGTTGTGGAGCAGACACTCAACAATAATGTTAGTATCTTGAATATCCTGTTAGATTACTTCTCTAGCTGGTTTGTAAGAGAATAGAATAAGATGTGCATATCTGAATTTTATTTATATCTCAACTATTTTTGGATTATTCCATTTTTTTGGCTGTGTATGAGAATGTCCCAGGAAATCTATAAAAATACAGTGTATGGGCCTCAATTCAAATATTTGCGGTGAATCTAGGGTTTGTGCATTTTTAGAAAGCCCAGCAGGTGTTCGGATGTGCTGGGTTAAGAATTACTGCCACAAGGATTAAGTCAGGAGAGTCACAAAGGTGTGGCATAATGGGAGAACAAATCTTTCTGCAAGTTGACTTGTTTAGTTGATAGCTAGGAATGAAATTATATTGTAGAATAATAAGCACTGGTTGCATTCCCAAGCATGAATTTAGTTCCCCCTTTACCTAGGCCAAAGAGTAAGTACTAGACTACAATAAGCTCTGAATGTCAGGAGCTACAACTCTACTGGAACAAACCACTTAACCTCTCTATTATTTTGTTCTTTGAATTTTTTTATGTCTTTATTGATGATCCAAAAGTGATGCCTATTTTCCTCAGGTTCTTTTATTTATGTTATTCACTCACTCCATATTTCCTGTTCAGTCCAAATTTATTTTCTTTTAACAGCTGAACTTATCCAGTATATTTTGCCTTTAACTTGGTACCTCTTTGTGTTCTTCTCCCTCTTCAAAAAGTTTCTCCAGCCCCACAAAATATAAATTTAAATTTTTAAAAAAGTAATTTTCATGGTAACATCAGTGCTGGCAACTATCATGTGCTGTTGTGACTTTAGTTCCATTATTATATTAAACCCACACATCCTTTATTGCTAGTTAACTTCGTTAATATACATAGAACACACAATATTTTTATTTTGTTTTGTTTTGTTTTGGGGCCACACTTAGCATTGCTCAGAATTTACTCCTGGCTCTTCACTTCGTGATCACTCCTGGCAAGATTGGCCAGGGCAAGGCAAGTGCCCTCCTGCTGTGCTACTCTGAACCCCAGAAATACTGTATCATACTTGCTTAACCTGATTGAATTTAAGCAAACATTTAACCTTAGAAGAGTGGAAGCATCAAATTTCAGTTCACATAGAAACAGTTCAATAAAGATATGGTAATTTGGAAAAAAACACTATTGATTCCATTTTCTTCTGATTCCATATTTTCAGTGAGCTTTTAGAACAAGTTTTTTTTTCTGTTGTTATTGTTGTTGTTGAATATTAAATATACATATTTCAACCAAGGTAAATTTGAGTATATGAAATGCTTGGGAATATGCTAAGTTTGGGAGACCCTAAGGGTATAAGAAGTAATAAGTGTTCTCTTTCTTTGTTTACCTACCTGGTGAGTTCTCGTTTGCTCTCTAAGCATCCCTTGTGTCTTTACCATTTTGTGGTTATTTTTTGTTTGTTTGTTTTGGGCCACACCAGTGATGCTCAGGGGTTGCTCCTGGCTATGCACTCAGAAATCGTTCCTGGCTTGGGGGGATCATATGGGGTGCAGGGATAGAACTGCTGTCTGTCCTAGGTCAGCACGTGCAAGACAAACACCCTACTGTTTGCACCACCAATCTAGCCCCTTTCTTTACCACTTTCTAAGAGCCTATGCAGGAAGAGTAACTCTTCCTACATCTGAACTCACTGAACTCTTGTTATGGAATATGATTTGTATCTCCTACTATTCATCTATCTCCATTGAGATGTGAGCTGCTGAACTTACAAAGAACTGAATCAATGTCAAAATACAGGAAAACATTTAGGATGTAGATGTAAAATATGGCAAAATATGATAGCTATAAAACAGAAGATCATGCATTCAAAAAGTGATATAAACTTTTTTTTTTTTTTTTTGGTTTTTGGGCCACACCCGGTGACGCTCAGGGGTTACTCCTGGCTATGCGCTCAGAAGTCGCTCCTGGCTTGGGGGATCATATGGGACGCCGGGGGATCGAACCGCGGTCCGTCTCCTAGGCTAGCGCAGGTAAGGCAGGCACCTTACCTCGAGCGCCACCGCCCGGCCCCAAGTGATATAAACTTAATGAACTATTTTTATAAACTTTATAAACTTAAAGTGAAACCATACACAGGGTAAAATTGGATGAAAGGGCAGCTGGAAACACAGGTAGAAAACTGAAGAGGTAGTTTGGAGCAGAGGAGATGAGCTATAGTTAGGAACATAGACAGTGCATCATGAAACAGTTTGGTTGCACACAATTAACTTTTGCAAGCTTAGTAAAGAGGGAATTTTTCAACGAGTTTAGGCAGCTCATGTAATCTGTCCATTGGGGTGAGTTACTTACTTAGATGGTAAGTAACAGTCCCATATCCCAAATATTAGGGATCTGAAGATGAATTGTTTCTTTTTACATTTTACATTACTTTTATGTTGGGGAGGTGGAACAAAAGATAAAATAATTAAGGATAGGATAATATGAAACATTGCTAAAGAGCTACAAATTATTTTTTCCTACTACACATGCTCGGTTGGCAGTTATTGCTAAACTTGGCAGAAGACTAGAAGAAAAAAGAGAACAAATTGGCAATATTAGCAAAAGCAGGGTCTGAATGATCATTGGCTAGTACAGTGAAGGTGTGAAGAAAGGAGAGGACTGGGAAGCCATGGAGACTATTTGAATAAATACATTTAATACACACATACATTGTATGTGTATGAAGGCTAAGAAATATTCTGGAAAGTGTGATATTTTGATATTTCTTGAAAGTTTGGGGATTTTAGTCACAAAGAGAGCTCATGAAGAAGAAGGATCTAGGATATGGTGCTAATCCCATCAGGGGATAATTGACTTTGGAGGGCTGGGATTATTTGTGGGGGACTGAAATACCAAGGAAAGTTTGCGAGGAATGTGTGAGTTTTCTGTGACATATTATTGATTGTTGGGAGTTTTTGGCTGGTCTGGGTGCCTAAAAGAAAGGCTCTTCCCTGTTTATATTCATGCATACATTCCCTTCCAGAGCAACTGTGAGATCAGATAAAGCAGAGGAGAAGCTTTATTCTTTTTTTTTTTTTTTTTGGTTTTTGGGCCACACCCGGTGACGCTCAGGGGTTACTCCTGGCTATGCGCTCAGAAGTCGCTCCTGGCTTGGGGGACCATATGGGACGCCGGGGGATCGAACCGCGGTCCATCCGAGGCTAGCGCAGTCAAGGCAGGCACCTTACCTTTAGCGCCACCGCCCGGCCCGAGAAGCTTTATTCTTGATTCTATTCTTTGGTCAATGTGAGCATGTGCGTTTTCCTACTAGAGCACAAGGAGAGTCCTATAGGGGGTGGGAAATGTTCAGCCTAAAACATACGAGGTGTGGCATATCATATGCTTAGGCTTTGATACATAATGGGACAGGAAGTTATGCTTCTTATTTATTATGTGTGGCCTATATATATGCCTATACTTCATGGCCTATGATTATGCTACAAATATTCAAGTGCACTTTCACAGAAGAAATGTTCCCAAACCCTGCAACCAAACTAACTTTCAAGGAGTAAATAGATGAATCAGTGAGCTGTAGGACCCCCTTAAAAACATATACTTTACTCTATTATGGTTATTTTTTTGTTTTAATTTTTTTGTTTGTTTTTCGGGTTACACCCGTTTGATGCTCAGGGGTTACTCCTGGCTATGAGCTCAGAAATTGCCCCTGGCTTGGGGGGACCATATGGGACACCGGGGGATAGAACCGTGGTCCTTTCCTTGGCTAGCGTTTGCAAGGCAGACACCTTACCTCTAGCGCCACCTCGCCAGCCCCATTATTTTTTTTTTGTTTTTTTTTTTTGGGCCACATCTGGTGGCATTCGGGGTTACTCCTGGCTCTGCACTCAGAAATTGCTCCTGGCAGGCTCGAGGGACCAAATGAGATGCCAGGAATAGAACCCGGGTCTGTCCTGTGTTGTCCATTTGCAAGACAAACATCCAACCTTGTGCTATCTCTCTGACCCCTATCCTTTCCTTTAACGTAGTTCTCTTCTGTTCCTACTGTTGCTAAAACAATTTACCAAATAATGTATTCCATCAAGCCCAGAATTTTTCACCTTTCCTTATTTACTATAGCAATTTATTACTAAATGTGGGACAAATATCCCAGGTAAAATGCCAGATTATATAGGTTAGTAATGACAATAAGAAAGTATAAAGTTTAATATATGAATATGTTAATATACATTTAAATTAAAATATTCCAAAAGCTATCTTTTTAATTATATATATTTTTATTTTTGGGTTTTGGGCCACACCTGGTGACCCTCAGGGGTTACTCCTGGCTATGCAGTCAGTACTTTCTCCTGGCTTGGGGGACTATATAGGATGCTGTGGGATCAAACCACAGTCATCCTAGGTCAGAGAGTGCAAGGCAAACGCCCTACTGCTTGCATCACCACTCTGCCCCCTTAATTATATTATTTTTAAAAAATATATGTGGCAGGCAAAAGCTGGCTCCCTGTGTGTGACACCAGGCGGGGAAAATCCGCGAAAGTACACCGGCCCAGTGGGGCTCAGCTGTGAAAGACTGTGAGTGTGACCTATCTATGTCTGTCTACTGTCCTCTTGCGTGAAACTCTTGCGAGTGGGGCAAAAAGAGGCTCAGAGGAGCACGGCCGCTCCGCTTCGCTACGCGGCCGTGCACTCTTTCTAAGGAAAGAACTCCATTGCAACAAGAAGGAAAAATCACACTAAGAACGGCGCTATATCACAGAAGCAAACATTTCTCTCTGGACTGTCTTCTCTGTTGCATGCTCGGACCTAAGATTTGACCCAGTGTGAGGCTTCATCCACGGAGGACTCCCCTCCCTTAGAGGCAAGTCAGCCCATCCAGAAAGGGAGGAGCCAGAGGAGTGTGCTGCCTACATCATATAGACAATGAATACCACTACAACACGTAGAAAAACCCACAATACAAGTGTGACAATGGGGAAACAATGCAGGCCAGCATCAGACATAGAGAATGAAGATGACAATTCTGAGGACCAGATAATGACTGAACAACTAATCAACCTCTCAGATAAGGACTTTAGACTAGCAATATGGAAGGTGCTCAACAGACTCCAAGAAACCATGGATCGAGTTGAACAGAACACTAATAAGAACCAAGAAAATATGAAGGCAGAAATGACAAAACTCCAAACTGAAATAACATGTCAACTAACAGGACTGAAAAAGTCAGTAAATGAAGTGAATGACAAAATGGATAAGCTCTGGGACAGGGTATCAGAAGCTGAGAATAGACTTGGTGCTGTGGAAGATGAGATACATAACAATTCCATACAGCAGGAGAGATTGGACAAAAAACTTAAAGCAAATGAGCAGACAATGGAAAAATTAGTCAAAGAATGGGAACAGACGAAAATAGAAGTCTATGATAAGATCAACAGAAACAACTTAAGAATCATTGGAGTCCCAGAGACCCAGGAAGAAAATTTCCAGGAAGAATCAATGGTCAAGAACATCATTAAAGAGAAACTTCCAGAGCTAAAGAATATATGTGATCAAATCCTGCATGCCCGAAGAGTACCAACCAAAAGAGACCCCAGAAAAATCACCCCAAGACACATCCTAGTCACAATGACAAATCCCACAGATAGAGACAGAATTCTGAAAACAGCAAGATCAAAAGGGGAAATCATGTTCAAGCAAGCTTCCCTGAGATTTACAGCAGACCTGTCACCAGAAACGCTCAATGCCAGAAAGCAGTGGTGGGATATTGTGACAAGACTGAATAAATGAATGCTTCACCCAGAATACTATACCCAGCAAAATTCACTTTCCGGTTTGATGGAAGAATACATGGTTTCACAGACAAAAAACAGCTCAGAAACTTCACAGACACAAAACCAGTCTTAAGAGAAAAACTGAAAGACCTAATCTAAGACAAGACTACTCAAAAGACACACCAAATTTTGAAATAAAGATGGCGTTAAATCCCAGGACAATTCTTTCTCTCAACGTCAATGGACTAAATGCACCAGTCAAGAGACACAGAGTGGCTAAATGGATCAAAAAACTCAATCCAACCTTCTGCTGCCTACAAGAAACGCACCTGAATAGTCAGAACAAACATAGACTCAAAATAAAAGGCTGGAGAAAAATTATCCAAGCAAACAACACCCATAAAAAAGCTGGAGTGGCCATACTAATATCAGATAATGCAAACTTTATACTCAGGAAGGTTGTAAGGGACAAAGACGGACATTTTATATTAATCAAGGGGTACGTAGAGCAGGAAGAATTCACTCTCCTAAACATATATGCACCGAATGAGGGGCCAGCAAAATATTTAATACAACTGTTGACAAATCTGAAAAATAATATCAACAACAACACAATAATTGTGGGGGACCTTAACACGGCTTTGTCAACACTGGACAGGTCAACCAGACTGAAACCCAACAAGAATATACTAGACCTGAGGAGAGAAATGGAAGAAAGAGGCCTAGTGGATATATATAGGACACTCCATCCCCAGAAACCTGGATACACATTCTTCTCCAATGTACATGGGACATTCTCCAGGATAGACTACATGCTGGCACATAAAACATACCTCCATAAGATCAAGAGGATAGAAATTTTGCAGACTACCTTCGCTGACCACAAGGCTCTGAAATTATTTGTGAACTCCAAAGGGACTCAGAAGAAACACTTTAACACCTGGAAGTTAAACAGCCTCATGCTCAATAACCAGTGGGTCCGAGATGAAATCAAGGAGGAAATAAAAAGGTTCCTGGAAACAAATGACAATAAAGACACAAACTCTCAGAACTTATGGGACACAGCAAAAGCAGTACTGAGAGGAAAATTTATAGCTTTGCAAGCACACATCAGGAAGGAAGAAGGAGCTTACCTGAGTAGCTTAATGACACAGCTAATAGAACTAGAAAATGCTCAACAAAAGGACCCAAGAATAGGAAGACAGAAGGAAATAACAAAGCTGAGAGCAGAAATCAACGAAGTGGAAACTCAAAAAACAATCCGAAAGATCAACGAAAGCAGAAGTTGGTTCTTTGAAAAAATAAACAAGATTGATAGACCACTGGCAAACCTAACAAAGAAAGAGAGAGAGAGAAACTTGATAACTCGTATCAGGAATGAAAAAGGAGAGATCACTACTGATATGACAGAGATTCAAAGGGTAATCAGAAACTACTTTGAAAAACTCTACGCCACTAAAAATGAGAACCTGGAAGAAATGGATAAATTCTTGGACTCTTATATATAAATTCTTGGACACGGTTGAAGGAAGAGGATGTAGCATATCTAAACACCCCCATCACCATTGATGAAATTAAAACAGTAATCAAATGTCTGCCGAAAAACAAAAGCCCAGGTCCAGATGGATTCACTAATGAATTCTATCAAACTTTCCAAGAGGAACTACTGCCAATCTTGGCAAGACTCTTTCATGAAATTGAACAAACAGAAACACTTCCAAATAGCTTTTATGAAGCCAACATCACCTTGATACCTAAACCAGACAGAGACGCTACCAAAAAAGAAAATTACAGACCAATATCACTGATGAATGCAGATGCAAAGATCCTCAACAAAATCCTGGCAAATAGGATTCAATGCCTCGTTAAGAAGATCATCCACTACGATCAAGTAGGTTTCATCCCAGGAATGCAAGGCTGGTTTAACATCCGTAAATCTATCAACATAATACACAACATCAATAACAAGAAAAATAAAAACCACATGATCATATCAATAGATGCAGAGAAAGCATTTGATAAGGTCCAACACCCATTCTTGATCAAAACTCTCAGCAAGATGGGAATGGAGGGAACCTTTCTCAATATAGTGAAGGCCATCTACCACAAGCCAGTGGCAAATATTATCCTCAATGGAGAAAAACTGAAAGCCTTCCCTCTAAATTCTGGCACAAGACAAGGCTGTCCTCTCCCACCACTCCTATTCAACATAGCACTGGAAGTACTTGCTATAGCGATTAGGCAAGAAAAGGATATCAAGGGAATCCAGATAGGAAAGGAAGAAGTCAAGCTCTCACTGTTTGCAGATGACATGATACTCTACTTAGAAAACCCTAAAGACTCTATCAAAAAGCTTCTAGAAACAATAGACTCATATAGCAAGGTGGCAGGCTACAAAATTAACACACAAAAATCAATGGCCTTTCTATATACCAATAGTAATAAGGATGAAATGGACATTAAGAAAACAACCCCATTCACAATAGTACCACACAAACTCAAATATCTTGGAATCAACTTGACTAAATATGTGAAGGACCTATACAAAGAAAACTATAAAACTCTGCTCCAAGAAATAAGAGAGGACACACGGAAATGGAAACACATACCCTGCTCATGGATTGGCAGGATTAACATCATCAAAATGTCAATACTCCCCAAGGCATTATACAGATTTAATGCCATCCCTCTAAAGATACCCATGACATTCTTCAAAGAAGTGGATCAGACACTTTTGAAATTCATTTGGAACAATAAACACCCTCGAATAGCTAAAGCAATCATTGGGAAAAAGAATATGGGAGGAATTACTTTTCCCAACTTTAAACTGTACTACAAAGCAACAATTATCAAAACAGCATGGTATTGGAATAAGGATAGGTCCTCAGATCAGTGGAATAGGCTTGAATACTCAGAAAATGTTCCCCAGAGATACAACCATCTAATTTTTGATAAAGGAGCAGGAAATCCTAAATGGAGCAGGGAAAGCCTCTTCAACAAGTGGTGTTGGCACAATTGGATAGCCACTTGCATAAAATTAAACTTAGACCCCCAGCTAACATCATGTACAAAGGTAAAATCCAAATGGATTAAAGACCTCGATATCAGCCCCAAAACCATAAGATATATAGAACAGCACATAGGCAAAACACTCCAGGACATTACAGGCATCTTCAAGGAGGAAACTGCACTCTCCAAGCAAGTGAAAGCAGAGATTAACAGATGGGAATATATTAAGCTGAGAAGCTTCTGCACCTCAAAGGAAATAGTGCCCAGGATACAAGAGCCACCCACTGAGTGGGAGAAACTATTCACCCAATACCCATCAGATAAGGGGCTAATCTCCAAAATATACAAGGCACTGACAGAACTTTACAAGAAAAAAACATCTAACCCCATCAAAAAATGGGGAGAAGAAATGAACAGACACTTTGACAAAGAAGAAATACGCATGGCCAAAAGACACATGAAAAAATGTTCCACATCACTAATCATCAGGGAGATGCAAATCAAAACAACGATGAGATACCACCTCACACCCCAGAGAATGGCACACATCACAAAGAATGAGAATAAACAGTGTTGGCGGGGATGTGGAGAGAAAGGAACTCTTATCCACTGCTGGTGGGAATGCTGTCTAGTTCAACCTTTATGGAAAGCGATATGGAGATTCCTCCAAAAACTGGAAATCGAGCTCCCATACGATCCAGCTATACCACTCCTAGGAATATACCCTAGGAACACAAAAATACAATACAAAAACCCCTTCCTTACACCTATATTCATTGCAGCTCTATTTACCATAGCAAGACTCTGGAAACAACCAAGATGCCCTTCAACAGACGAATGGCTAAAGAAACTGTGGTATATATACACAATGGAATATTATGCAGCTGTCAGGAGAGATGAAGTCATGAAATTTTCCTATGCATGGATGTACATGGAATCTATTATGCTGAGTGAAATAAGTCAGAGAGAGAGAGAAAAACGCAGAATGGTCTCACTCATCTATGGGTTTTAAGAAAAAAGAAAGACACCCTTGTAATAATAATTTTCAGACACAAAAGAGAAAAGAGCTGGAAGTTCCAGCTCACCTCAGGAAGCTCACCACAAAGAGTGATGAGTTTAGTTAGAGAAATAACTACATTTTGAACTGTCCTAATATTGAGAATGTATGAGGGAAATGTAGAGCCTGTTTAGGGTACAGGCGGGGGTTGGGGGGGGAGGAGGGAGATTTGGGACTTGGGTGATGGGAATGTTGCACTGGTGATGGGTGGTGTTCCTTTTATGACTGAAACCCAAACACAATCATGTATGTAATCAAGGTGTTTAAATAAAAAAAAATTAAAAAAAATATATATGTGGCAAATTGTTTTAAAGGACAAAATGATAAATTTTAATATTATAGATTTTTTTTTTGTTTTGGTTTTTGGGCCACACCCTGTGACGCTCAGGGGTTACTCCTGGCTATGCGCTCAGAAGTCGCTCCTGGCTTGGGGGACCATATGGGACGCCGGGGGATCGAACCGCGGTCCGTCTCCTAGGCTAGCGCAGGTAAGACAGGCACCTTACCTCCAGCGCCACCACCCGGCCCCAATATTATAGATTTATTCATGATATTAAGGAATGATTATTTTACTTCCTTTGGTGTGCAAATGACATTGTTTTTTCAGCCAGACCGGGTGGCGCACAGGGGTCACTCCTGACTATGGGCTCAGAAGTCTTTCCTGGCTTGGGGACCATATGGGATGCTGAGTGATTGAACCACGATCCATCCTAGGCTGGCATGCGCAAGACAGAGAAGCCTTACCGCTAGTGCCACCATCAGGCCCCGTAGTTATATTTTTATTTTGGAAGCAGTACAATATTTGTGCTCTACTTATTACAGATGAGACCAGTTCCCTGTGTATGGGCTGGTGGAGATGCTTTGATAAGGGGCGTATAAAGGAACTTTAAGGTTAGACATGAGTTGCCATTTGAATATTAGTTACATGATGATTTATTTTATTTTTTTAACTTTCAAAAACTTTATAATTATTGGGGGGGCTGATTTGGGCCACAGATGGTTGTTCTCAGAACTTCTGGCTCTGTATTCAGGGGTCATTTCTGGCAGTGTTGAGGGGACTATAGATGGGGTATGGATCTAAACCAGGTAAGCTCGATGGAAGGTAAATACCTTACATGCTATATTGTTCCTCTGGTCCTATTATTTAACCACTATTTTACCATTTCTATTGAGATAGAAGGATTTGCAATACTGTTCATTATGCTTTTTTATGCACACACCATTCTAATCACACCCATCACCAGAGGTTCTGCTTCTCTTCACTAGTACTTCAAGGTGTTCCTATTTCATAAGAATTGAGGTCTTTCTTTAAGTTTCCTTTTTTATTGATTGCTTTTTTGCTAGTCAGGGCACAATAATATCAGGTTATGGTTATGTTTCTAAACTGCTGTGCTCTTAGGTATATACCTATGTCTTTAGGTAGACCATTCTGTTAATAGAATTTGCTTTACCAACATTTTTACTTGGAAAATTACTGCTTATTCTTCCACTCATAGACCCCAAAGTGGATATAAGAAGAAAGAAATTTTCTAAGAGGAAGAAAGTATGTTGCCCTATCTGTGACTTGCTTGGTACCAGGGCGAGAAGGATTACTTTATTATTATTATTATTATTATTATTTATTATTATTATTATCATTATCATTATTTGGGGGGAAGGACATACCCAGGGGTTCTTTCTGGGTATGCACTCAGAAATAGCTCCTGGCTTGAGAGACCATATGGGACGCCGGGGGGTCAAACTTCGGTCCATCCTAGGTTAGTGCATGCAAGGCAAGAGCCCCAACGCTTGTGCCACCATTCCGGCCCCATGGGTGAGAAGGATTTAAGGGGTGAATGATGGCAACTTTTGCTGAACTGGGAGCCTGGAAAGGTGTTTTTTTTTTTTTTTTTTTTTTTTTTTTTTTTTTGGTGATCGTTGATATACAGCATTCTAGGTTTATTGTATTTGGTGAATCCTCTAGGACTCAATATAAGCAGTAGCAAAGTTTAAGAAAGTGTCATCTCTATTCAGACAACAGTCACTAGATAATTACATGGAAAATTATTGTAGGATATTTTCCCTTCTCTTTTCTCTTTTCCCTGTCAGTTATATTTTGATTATTATTTTACTGACTGACAGATAAGAGGCAGAGTGAAAGAAAAGAGAAGGCGTGTAAGACAGATCAGTTATTTGTTGCTTTTTTGGGTGTTGATGAAAATTTGGGGAATGGGGATGTTAGAAACTATTTATGTCAACTTTTATTATTACTGAATTAACTTTAACCTTAATCCATTATTTTATAGATTTTCATTTTGCTGAGAGGAAAAATTAGTTAATGTGACTGTAGCTTGTGAAATGAAGGGTTTACCTGAACATTTTCCATAAGACCTGTTGCTTAGTAAATAATCTGAACTGATGGACCAACAATATTACAGCATCTGAGGGAGATTAGGAGATCTTTACTACAAGCCAGAGTCACTCCACTGGTACCATAAATAATGCTGGGTCTGTTTTCAAATTTCTTTTTTGGTTTCTCTTTTTATTTTTTATTTTATATAAAGAAAACATATCACATAATTGACATAATTGACCACAGTACATTTGTTTCTGAATAAATGAAAGAAAAGTTACTGAAATAAAAGAAAAAAGAAGAGAAGAAAGTTTAAAAAGGAAAGAAAAAGTAAAGTAGCATGCACATTATTATATTTCCAATGAAGTCAATGCAATGGCAGAAGGTTTAGGAAGCTCTTGTTGTTAGCTGTCCATTCTGATAAATTGGGGTGTTCTGTTAGGGATGACAGCAGCAAAGAAATGAAGTTGCCCAGAAATTGAAAGCACTATTACTGATATTGTGACTTTTAGTTGCATGTACAGAGCTGCCAGGCCTGCTGGAAGAAGAAAGATAAGGGGAAGGGTGCCTATACTCGCTCCAAAAGGCCCTGGAGATATCAGACCTGAAGCCTCATCCCTCCTTTCTTTCTAGGTAACTTGACCTTACCTGCAAGACCCCGCCCATTCCTGGGAGGGGTCTTGGAAAAGACCAGGGGATTAAGGGCTCTCCCTTTTGGTCTTTGGCCAGCATGGAGGTCAAATGGAAGATGGCTGATAGGAGTTAAGATGCAGGGCTAGCTAAGAATAGCAAATGCTTAAAAGGTTATGATAGAGGCCACACATGTGGTGGATAGGGTATGAATAAAGCTGATGCTTCCCGATGCCTGTCTCTGGATGAGTCTGATTTCGCCGTTCACTTAAACCTGGGACCCGCCAGCTGAATGGGGATTGCGGAGCCATGTGGCCTGGGATGGCAGAGAAAGATACCTCCATCCATCCTTCTCCATCCAGATCCATCGTTAATTAGTTAATGCAACAAGACCAAAGAACAGCCTGCCTGAAGTTTGGTCATAGGAGAGTCTCTGAAGGGAATTGTAGAGATGCAATGAGGTAGGCCATTGGAGAAAACGGCAATTGTGGGTGATGGAGACAGAAAGTATGGCTTTGCCAGGGTGGGGGCTAGGCCCTTCCTTTTCTCCTGAGATGGCCAGACTTCTGCTGCATGGACTGGTGTACCCATGATCGTTCATTCACTTGAGAAAAGAATGTGTCTATGAAGCTTGTCTGATTAAAAATGGCGACTGTTTGTCATTTTTTTCAAATTTCTGAAACAAAGTATACTTTTTTTTTTGGTTTTGAGCCACACCCAGTGGTACTCAGGGGTTACTCCTGGTTCTTTTCTTAGAAATTACTCCTCACAGGCTCAGGGGACCATATGGGATGCTAGAGATCGAACCCAGGTCAGCTGTGCGCAAGGCAAAAGCCCTAAAGTGTAACCTTTGTATTGGTTTGCAAGTCATTCAGTTCTTTGAAAGACAAGTCATCCTACTGACATGCTGGATTTGATTTAAGTTGAATTGAAATATATATGATGTCGCTTTTCCACTGAATTTGGACTTTCTGCTAACAGGCTGTTTTAGTGGTAACAATTTTTTTCAGTTGTTGAAATTTTCACCACTTAAATTGTAGGCAAGAGCTTGCTTTTATGTGCATTTTAAACCGAGAAATGCATTATTACTACTTTGAGACTCCCTGTGAGAACAGGATTTGACACTATTTGCACTCTATAATTTAAGACATTATTTTGAAGCTCACTTACTGTTAGCACCTGCACAAAGCAGAAAGAATCGATCAATAGAGAAAAAAAAAAAAAAGAAAGTGAGTACAACAATATGCTGCAGTTTATCGAGTCAAGTGCAAAATCTCACAGTACAATTTGAAACATATTTTACTTCTCAGAACCCACCTGTGTGAGTGTTTACAGACTCAGTCCTTTAGGTGTTGATGTGCTGTACTCTGTAGTTTTAAGATGTCACACTTGGTATCTTGTTATCTAGTAATGTATTTCTTACAATGCTAAGTTGTTCTTGACTTTGATTTCAGAGTCTTCCTCCTTTGATTTCATGTATATTATAAATGACTATTGCTTTACTCAACTTACAGATTTTGTAAATAAAGTCAAAGTTATTTTAAAATATGAAACAAGAGGGAACAAATGAGTTTATCATCAAATAGAGCACTTTCAAATTGAGGTTTTTTCTTGGTTTGTGTTCTTGTTTAATGTGTTTATTTTTCTTAGCAGCAGTTAAAGTTTATTAAGATGCTTTGTGAAAATGTGAAAAGCTAATAAGAGCTGTATTAGAATTGTGCACAAAATTTCCATGGGGTATTCAAATAATCCTGCATCTGCCCTAAGGAGCAAATTTAGCATTTAAGCACATTGGAAAGCCAAAGAGAGTTTAGCTGCAGAAATGAGTAGAGTCTGTGTATATTCAAATATTCATTTAGTATAGATTGTTGCTTTACTGTACCCCCCGGTTGTATGGAAGGATATGCCTGTCAAGTGAGGCATTATAGCATGCATCACAATAACTTAGGGGACCATCTTCACAATACATGTCTCTCAACTCTGAACCTCAGAGATTTTGAGAGAATTGCACTGGGTTAGAGCACAAGCATTTATGTTTTGACTCATCAGAATGGTTTCGGGAGCTTTTGCAGCACACTGACGTCCGGGCTTCAACCCAGAGCACTGTCTCAAATTCTCTGGTGATGCAGGACCAGGGAAATCTATACTGATATTCACAAAGGAAGAAAAAGAATCAGTGACAAACATCTTTTGCTATTCCACAACATGTTGAGAGAAAGTTGTGAAGAGACCATGAGGAAGAGAATTTATCTGTCAGAAAGGCTGCCCTAAGATGAGTGATGATGGTAAGAAACCGACTGGAACTTTCTATCAGTCTTTATCAACTCTCAAAGAAGAGCTTTTGTATGTGTGATCTCTAGCTGCAAAGTAACACCATTCAGTGGATATTTAGTGGTATGTTTCCAAGGTATTTTTGGTTCACAAAATGGACAAATTCCCTAAAAATAATGAAGACTTGGAATACATAAACATATGCTAGATCTACATTGACTGGCAGAAATTATTGCTGACAGAAATAAACATCTGATACATTTTCTTCTTTTTTTCCTTTTCTTTGTTTGGGGGGGGGCATACCTGGCAGTGTTTAGGGGTTATTCCTGGCTCTGAACTCAGAAATCGCTCCTGGCACGCTCAGGGGACAATATAATGCTGGGGATTGAGCCTGCATCTGTCCTAGGTCAGTGGTGTGCAAGGCAAATGCCCTACCACTGTGCTATTGCTCTAGCCCCCCATATGACATATTTTCATGGTAAGTTTTCAATGGTTAAATTTTTATAAAATGTGAAGCTTCTTTGTCAGTGGATACCTTTTTTATAGATTGACTTAAGTGTCAGTATGCCCATATCAGAGGCCATTACAGCACATTTATTGTTATCAGAGATGTGTGAGGAATTCGGATTCCCTTTCCCTCATTCTATTAACAGATCTGGACCATGCGAAAAATTGGAGTTGATGAAAATCACTGGGCTAGGAAGAATGAAACTGATTCTATTTATTAGTGCTATAACCTTGAACAAACCACTTGAAGTCTCTGGGTCTCATTTCCTCACATATAAAATGTTAACAATTTGCAAGCAGGGGACTTAGTCAGCTAAACTCTTGAAACCCATTTCAACAGCAAAGATAAATTCCCGTACTGATTCCTCACAGGAGAGGAGAATGGCCTAGGCAAGGACAAGCCAAGGATGTGAAGTGTCTGGGAGGGAACCAGCTTCTGTGCTCGGTCGCCTCCTTCCTACTGTTGTCCTTCAGACACTGGCCTTCTCTTCAGTCTTATTCCTGGTTGCTATGGTTTTCCATGAGTCTGAATTGTAGATTCATACATTTGCTAAGTAATGTGTGAGAGTCTCAGTGGGACTTCTGAATCACTTGTGAGGGATTAAAGACCGTATTTTTAGAGGTGCTTGCTGGTTTGGAGCTAACAGTACTAGAGCATACACTTGTTAAGGCATGGATATACATTTATGATTAGGAAGAGTTTTAATGAAAAATTCATGAATATTCCATGACATTCCCTGGAAAAACAAATTCAATCACAGTAACCTTTCTTTTTTTTACTCAATTACTTATTAGAATGCAATCTTCTGTCTGAATAACATAAAGATACACTTAATGTTTGCTCTGTTTTGCAAGATGTTATTGGATGTACAAATATACTTTGGTCTCTTGAGTAGAAAAATACTCCCAAATTTTCATTCTTTAAATTACTGAAGAGAAATAATTATATCATGATATTCCCATTTGCTGTTTGAATATTCCACAGAAAACAATAAAAGAACTGTTATTTTCTGTGGTGTTTTGTGACACAGAGATAGCTGTTATGCTGCACATCCTACCTGTCTTTGACTAGTTATCTGAACTGGATGGCTTCCATTCTGCCTATCCGGATAACTTACCACCCTTCTTCATCCGCTGCAGTGACTGGGGAGTCTGAATTTCAGCTTCCACCATGGCAGGATCTTAGTGTTTGGGCCTTAATAACAATTACAACAGACATTTATTTCTCACAGCTTTGGAAACAGAGCTGCAAGATTAACATGTCAGACAATTCTCTTTATAGCAAGGGCTCGTTCTGGCCTGTGTACTGCTGACTTCTTTCTATATCTTTACATTGGTGGAGAGAGGAAGACCCAACTCTTTTATAAGGGCAATATTCTTATCATTGGTGCTTTACTGCTAGTGAATGCCTGAGCTCCAAAACAAGGACCTGATAAGATGCAGATCTGGAAGCAAAAGCAGGAAATATTCTACACAATGAAAAGGTGCATGAAGGGGTTCAGGAAATCTAGCACTCAAGCAAGGAATCCCACCACACAAGTCTTCTGCTCCTAAGAAGGAAAGCAGCTCAGTGGAGGAAAACCAAAGAATGAGCACCTGCCTTCTTCACAACCCTGCTTTTATTGACAAGAACAAGGCCACACCCTATGGTGGGAGAGGAATACCAAACAGGGAATAATCCAATAATCTCATCACCAGATCACATCCTAGGGTGGAGTACAAATATTGATTAGGGTAAGACCAGTAATACAACACTTTATTTTTAGTACCATCTTGAAGCTTGCAACTCTCAAAGGCCCTAGCTTCTAAAATCTAATTTTGGCATTAGGGCTTCAATCTATGGATTGGGGAATGGTTTGGTGGTGCAATCAAGTACTAACAGCTTGGTAGTTAGTCTTCCTTCCCTGCTCTTTGGAAATGAGTCGTGCTTATTCAGTGGAAGACACTTCATTCCCTCATTCAAAGAAAGACTAGAGGAGAGTGAAGCCAGGTCTTCATCTCTTTATTTCATCCTATTGGGAATTTGTTAGTCTTTTCTGCTTCAATACTGTTTCCTTCATCCTCCTCTTTAGGCTTTGGTTTTATAGAATGTGGGCCCTGTCCTTCTGTCACTTTTGACGTGGCTCCTCTCATTTTGTAAATATTTGCTTATTGAACTTTCCCAAACTCCCTATTTTAGAGAACAATCTTAGTTCCAGTTGGGACCTTGACTGATTCCCTATAGGAAGAGCTGATCATAAAAGATCTCTTAGATTGGGTGCTGAAAGGAGATAAGGTGATATGAATGATACCCCTTTAATAACAATATTGCAAACTATAAAGTCTAAAAGGGGAGAAAAAAGAAAGACAGAGTGGGTAGGGGTTGAAAATGTCTGTCCCAGAGATAGGCAAGGGAAGGGCAGGAGGAAAACTGGGGACTCTAGTGGTGGGAAATGTACACTGGTGTATGATTAAAATTCAATCACATAACTATGAAAAAAAAACAGTTGTATTATGAACAACTTTGTAACTGTGAAAAACCCAACTGTATTATAAACAAACTTTTATCCATGATGTTTAAATAAAGTAATTAAAAAAAACAAACAAACAAGAAAAGAGTGGAAGATCTCTTGGGAGTTTCCTTGAAATATCACAACTCTTTCATTATACGTGGTTTCATAATTTTGCTTCTTAAGTTCTTGGGATATGACTACTGAAGTGATCTGCCTGAGAAATTTTAAACCTCTTTGATTTAAAAGCATTGCTTTTAATTTTCTTATTTTAAAAATTATAGTAATAACATTGGGATGTGACAAGATAAACATTTTGTATTCATTTGATGGGATGAAAAATTGCTATAAACTAAATGAAAAAAAATGGAAATTATGGGATGAAATTTCAAAACATTTTTCTTTTGACCTAGTAATTCAACTTCTAGAAACTCGCCCAGTGGAAACAAATGAAATAGTAATAATGTGCAAATGTCACCTTTCTATTTGTAGTCATGAGACTAAAAATAAATATGTATTTCTGGGCTGGCTACTACATATGTCTTGGGTATATAAGATCTTGAATAAGATCACTGCCTTTAAAGTAATGATACAGGGGGCTGGAGAGATAGCATGGAGGTAAAGCGTTTGCCTTGCATGCAGAAGGTCTGTGGTTCAAATCCCGGCATTCCAGATGGTCCCCTGAGCCTGCCAGGAGTGATTTCTGAACATAGAGCCAGGAGGAACCCCTGAGCACTGCCGGATGTGACCCAAAATAAATAAATAAATAAATAAATAAATAAATAAATAAATAAATAAATAAATAAAGTAATGATACAAAAGAAAGTAAATAAATGCTTAGCTATGTGTTGGTGTACCTAGCTGAGATCCTGGATTTGGGTGTAGATACCTAAGACCCACCCATTTCTGGGAGGGGTCTTGGGAACTGAATATTAGGTGTTACCTTACCTGCAAGACCCCGCCCATTCCTGGGAGGGGTCTTGGAAAAGTTAGATAAGCCTTGGACGGAGGGAATTCGGGGCCTTTAGGCCCTGCTGAGCTCTCTGGCTTTAGGGTCTCTGCCTCTTTTGGTTTTGGACCAGGATGGAGGCCAAGGGGAAGATGGCTGAAAGGGTTTAGACGCAGGGTAGCCTAGGATGGCTGAATGCTTAAAAGGTTATGAGATAGGCCACACACATGTGGTGAATAGGGCATGAATAAAGTTAATGCTTCCTGATGCCTGTCTCTGGATAAGTCTGATTTCCGCCTTTCACCTGGGCCTGGGACCCGCCGGCTAGATGGGGTTGCGGAGCCACGTGGCCTGGGATGGCAGAAAGAAATCCATCGCCATCCACTGCCATCCAGCCCCATCGTTAATTATTTGATTCTACAGCTATGTGCAAGTGATTCATTAAAGTTTATTGCTATAGTGTACTATGTAGTCAGTAAGATTAAGTTATAAAGCATGTTATAAAATGTGATTTTAAAATCATTTTATAAAATTTCAAATACAAGATTAAATTCATTATCTTTCTTTGTATACACTATAGAAAATAATGGTCTAGTATTTTTTTTATCATGTTCTTTATAATATAATATATATGTAAGATAAATATATATTCAAGTACAGGGGAATATACCTATTTCTATAAATCTAGCTTTTGAAAAGAGATTAAAAAGAAGCAAAGAAGCACTAGCCATAAAAAATTTTTTACTAGAGAACAATCAGAACAGTAGAGATGAACTTGCAGTAACTTTGTACAACAAAATAATGATGTTAACATTATTATAACCATGCTTCCTAAATTATAGCAAAAATTATAAATTATTCCCCCCAAAATAATAGCAGCAACAACAAAATAAAACAAAAACTTGTCAAGGAAGAAAATAATAAAAGCAAGAGATGAAATAAAATAAAGACAAGACTATAAGGATTAAATAAAAGATCTGGTTCTCTGGAAAATAAAAAGTTGACTTTTGCTAGACTGGCTATGAAGAAAAGATTCACATAAATCAAATCATAAATTAAAGAGAGAAGAAATTACAGTGAATACCAATGAACTATGAAGAATTATAGGAGACTGTTATAAATTCTTGATTTGATATCTCAGCAAATCAAACAACTTAGAAGAAAAGGTTAAATTCTTAGAATCATCCACTGCACAAGAGTGAATTAAAACAAAAAGGAGATCTGAACAGCCAAATCACTAGTTAAGAAATTGAAACAGTAATAAAAATCTTCCCTGAAGCTAAAAGTCAAGGACCAGACAGCTTGACTGGTAAATTCTGTCAGCCAGTCAGCCAGGATTTACTACCTTTAATTCTCCTTAAAAATAAATGAAAAGGGGATTGCACTTTAACAATTCATTTTATCAGGCTAATATTATACTGATATTAAATTCAGACAAGGCCATCAAAACGGCAGAGCTATTAGGCAAGTATATCTGGTAAACATAAATGAAAAAATCTCTCCAACCAAGTATTAGCAAATAGATTTAAACAATAACTTAGAAGAATCATGGTGCCAATTGTTGGTTTACAACTTAATGCTTGGTTCCACTGAAAACAAAGATCATCCCTTATTTCTTTGTATTTGTTTATTTACAACTTGATTTTACCCAAAACAGAGATTTTCCTACTTAGCACATGCAAACCTGGGTAGAACTGATTCAGGATAGGTCTTCTGTCCTTGCTCCCCTGCCCTGGGTCTCTCTCTCTCCCCCTGGGTCTCTCTCTCTCTCCCCCCTGGATCTCTCTCTCTCTCTCTCCCTCCCCCTGGGTCTCTCTCTCTCTCTCTCTCTCTCTCTCTCTCTCTCTCTCTCTCTCTCTCTCTCTCAGTTTTGCTTGGATTATTTCCTGTGTCCACCCTTCCTCCAGATACATTTTCCCTGGATGGAAATACAGCATTTGGGGCCATTACATGCCATAATCAATGAGATTTACCACAATGAATCAAGGATGACTTAACCTGCACAAATACATCAACATCGTACATCACATCAATGAAATAAATATTCATCTCAATAGGAAAAAAGCATTTCACAGCAGCTATTCATAATGAAAAATCCAGAAAGTCAAGAAAACAGAAAGAAAAGGTACCCCACATTTGAAGAAAGAAGAAAACCTTTTTAAGATGACATATTATTCATAGAGAACACTAAAGACTCTACCAAAACCTATTTGAAATAATAAGTGTATACATTCATGTTGTGAAGTAAAAATTATATGTATATAAAATTTGACTGAACTTCTATGCACAAAGAACTATCAAACAGATAATGAAGAAAACTTACACAAGTATAATTGCATTATGGAGCTGGAGAGGTAGCACAGAAGTAGGTCATTTGGTGCGGTGGACCCAGGACCAATGGTGGTTCGAATCCCGGCATCCCATATGGTCCCCCGTGCCTGCCAGGAGCGATTTCTGAGCACAGAGCCAGGAATAAACCCTGAACACCGCTGCCGGGTGTGGCCCAAAAAACAGAACAAACAACAAAAAAACCCCAAGTATAATTTCATTAAAAATGCCCACGAATGAATTTAACCAAAGAGGTCATTGACTTGTATGCTGAAACTATAAGACATTATTGAAAAAAAAAAATTAAGGCAATGTAAAGACAGGGAAAGGTTATCCAGGCTCACGAGTCAGAATAATTATCTTGTTAAGATCATGGTTTAGAAAAATACACATAACTGAAGCTTAGATGAAAAAGGAAGAAAGAAGAACAGGAGGCTTCAGATATCGTCTCAAGCCATATTTGATCATGAGGCTTCAGCCCAGGAGGTAAAATCTGGGTAAATTAAATTAAAAATCTGGGTGAATTAAAATGAGGAGTTGCAGGACATTGAAAGTGGATCTTATCTATTTTGATAACACCTAAGCACTGACTAGCACCCAAGATCGTTACCAATGAACCACTGGAATTGAATGCTATCTTCTTTTGTGAAATTGGCCCAAAATGGTAGCAATCAAAATAATTTCCTTTTAACGAGCAATTACTATCTGGCAGAAACTCTGCTAAATATTTACATGCGTTAAAATTTGTAATTCTCTCAATAGGCTGCTTTAAAACCTATTTAATGTAGATAAAACAAGTTCAGAGAAATAAAGGAATCTTTTCAAACCATCTGATTAATCAGTGATGAGCTGAGTTTTCAACTTGGAGCCTGTTTTCTGTCTTACTATGAAAGAGTAGGGATCCTGAGTTAGAGTCCCAGCTCTGAGATCCATGGACTGACTTTTCAAGGTAATAATAAAACACCTCCAGTGATCAGCTTCCTGTGTATTCAATATAATCTACATTATTAGGTACATTTAACTATGCAAAATGCTTTTTAACAAATCCTTTCATTTCATCCTCATACTAATTCTAAGTAATATCATACAAAATTTCTGCTCTATGATTAGGTCTTTAAAATGGTTTGAATAAAAGAAATGCCTATTATTACTCTAAAAACAGAGATATTACCTCGATGGCAATAATTCAATTTATTCTGTTCAGCCTGCCAACAAATCTGGACCAACACTAACAAATAGGAAATGTGACTCTAGACCAGTGCTTCTCAAATAGTGGGGCACGCCCCCAAAAGGGGGCGCGAGGGTCAAGGGAGGCGCGTTTGACCTCGGCAAATGCTGCCATAACAAGCTAAGCCCTATGTTTATGTTTCTGTACGTCTCTGGAGCTGAGAGTCGCTGTGTCCTGCTTCCAACCCCACTTCGGAAAGCTCTGCATTGCAAAACGTGCTCATTGGAGCCATTCATCCAGACATCACTTCTGATTAAAAAATCAGCTCAAATTATTTGATATGTTTTTGTTTTGCAGGTTAAAGTTTCTTTTAATAAAGATACTATTTACAGTTGCCCGAGGGGGGGGGCACGAAAAATGTTTTCTTCTTCCTAGGGGGGCATGACAGAAAAGAATTGAGAAGCACTGCTCTAGACTAATACCTGGAATGGACAAAATGAAGTAGGTGACAGTGCAGCTTAAAGACCCTTCACTAAAATGGCTGTAGAAAAGAATTTGTCTTTATTCCATTTTGCAGCACTCTTTATCATAGCCAGAATCTGGAAACAACCCAGATGCCCAACAACAGATAAGTGGCTAAAGAAACTGGTACTTATACACAATGGAATATTATGCAGTCATCAGGAAAATGCATGAATTTCTATGAAAAAAAGTCATGAAATTTTCCTATACATGATGGTCATGTGTTGTGTATGTAAATATTTTGGGGGATTACTATGTTGCTCACCCTAAACTGATTAGGTGATTGTGCCCTACCCTAGGGTGTGACCTGGCATTCTGCCCCCACCCTAGGGTAGGACCTGATTCTGCTTTCACCATTGGTTGGTATCTGATCCCACCATTGGGTGGGACCTGATTCTGGAGTATAAAAACAGGAGTCTGTGGAAGGCCGGGAGCTTTTGGCTGGCTGGAACTGAATCTGAGTCTTTGGACTTCAGTTTTGTCCTTCCGAATAAAGCAAATATTTCCACGAGCCTGACTGTCTGCGAGCTGTTTACCCGCCGTTTCACCTCAGAACCGTGGGCTAGACAGGGTGGCAGACGCGTGCTCCGAGCTGGAAGAAAAGGGCCTCATTCTCCATCCCACCATCAGTCAACCTCTTCAGGGGCTGACCTGCTACAGTCATGGAACTATTATGCGGAGTGAAATAAGTCAGAGGGAGAGAGATGGACATAGAATAGTCTCACTCATCTGTGGGATTTAAGGAAAATAAAAGGCATTATTGTAATACTGTCCAGAGACAATAGAGATGAGGGCTGGAAAGATTGGTTCACAATATGAAGCTTACCACAAAGAGTGGTGAGTGCAGTTAGATAAGTAACTACCCTAACAACTCTATGATAATGTTAATGAGTAAGAGAAATAGAATGCCTATCTCGAAAGACAGGCAGGGTGTGGTGGAGAAGGAAGATGGGGGCATTGGTGGCTGGAAAGTTGCACTGGTGAAAGGGATTGTTCTTTTTTATGACTGAAACCCAACTACAAACATGTTTCTAATCATGGTGCTGAAATAAAAATATTAATTTTAAAAAAGCTGGGATTCCAGCTTCAATAATTTATAGACCACTCATATGAAGTAAAGAAAATGATTAGTGCCTTTTCTCACACTGCTCTTCATTCTTGCAAAGGGTGAAAAGTTCAGTTAAAGAGTTAAGTTAGAGATGTATTTAGTTTAGATATTGCTCTCTTGTTTGTATGCCTGAGTGCACAAGTGTGTGTGTGTGTGTGTGTGTGTGTGTGTGTGTATGCGCGCGCGCGCGTGTGCGTGCACTAGCTCACCTTTTAATTATCTTAGTTAAACATTGTGGTTTATAGAGTTGTTCATAATACAGTTGTTTCTGGCATCCCATGTTCCAAAACCAACCAATCCCACTACTAGTGTAACATTCAGTCCAGTTCCCCACCCACCCCAAAGCATGCACAAAATAACTTTTATATTGCTTATTATAACTAAGTTGTAATTGAATTATCAAAAATTCAGTAGAAGAAAAATGGTGAAAATTGTTATGTCTCATAGTGGAATCATTAAGTCATTTTCTGAAAGCTTACTAGGCTTTTTGTTGTTTGTGTATTTTGTGTTGTTTTTTTTGGAATTATGTTGCTTTTATTTTTAGAATTTGTTTCTGTCAGATTATATATTTTCCATTGCTCTTGTGTCTGTTGGTGCGATTTAATTGATCTCTTACATTTTAACTGTTTTATTATTTCAAGGTTAACACCCTGTATATACACTTATTTAGTAACCAAGAAATAGGCATTGCAGGAAATTACATTTTAGGCAAAGTATTGTGTTTTAAATTTTTAATTTATTTCATTAAAAGAGCATGGTTGTCATAGTTGATCATAATACATAATACATTTGTTTCCAGATAAGTGAGGACAAAATTATTTAAAAAAATAGAAATTATTTTTTAAATAATAGAAAGAATAATAGAAGGGATGGAGAAAAAAGAAGAAATAAAAAAGGAAGGGCAGCAAGAAGATAATTTATGGAAATTTATTGTATCTCCAATGAGTTCATTAAGTCACATTCAGAAGGTTGAGTAAGCTCTCGTTGTTAGCTGACCATTGTTGCTTCATTTGTTTCTGAACATTAAATGACTTCAGCTACATATTGGCATCTAAACTGGTGTGTCCCTATGGGGATGATAGTATTAAACTAGTAAAGTTGTTGTAAGGCTGCATTCGAATTCCAGGAATTCAAACCACTCTACTGTGGTTTTTATGGGTGTTGCTATGACTTCCAGGTCTCTTGGAAATATGAGATGGTCTAGGGAGTGGGGGGGAAGGTATTTTGTCCGCATTCCAAAAAAAATGTCCTAGTGATATCAGCCCAAATACTGGCATTCTTGGAATGTGGTCAGATTGGTATCTCTTCAGAGAGTCAGAGATGAGTGGTAGAGCAGGGCCATAGGCAAAGTGGCAAATAGGCATGTGTGGCTTGACTTCCCTCTCCTCCTGAGACTGCCAGGTTTCAGCTACATGGCCAATGTGCCCATGGTTTTTCACAGCTTGGTTTATATCTCTTTGGAAACAGAGGGAATCTGTGGAGCTGGCCTGGCACAACCTGGCAGCCAGTTTGTGGGCATGGTTCTATTGTTGTTGTTGTTATTTTGAGTTTAGATGGCTTTCATGATCCTTTTGATCTAAATTAGCGTACTCTTACTCGGGTGTCAGGATTAAGAGTTGTCATTAGGTCATGTATGTTTTTAAGCACTCCAGGAACTTCAGAATCTGTGGAGCTGGGCCAATGAGTTTTCATGGTGACAACTTTGGCTTTGGGAAGTATGGGGTGAGAATTGAGGGGAGATTGCTTAGCCCAGAGTTCTCAGCCCAAACCTGTTGCACCTGTTGTTTTGGTTGGTTTGGTGTGCCTGCAGAGATTAATCATGAAGTGGTGAGGTTGGACCATTGGCGGGCTGGCAACTGTAGGGTGTGAGTGGCCGTGGGGATTTCAGTAGTGCAGGAAGTCATCCTGTCCCTCTCCCAAAGGTGTTTCATTTACACATTTTCCCCATGTCTAATTCTCAGTGAACTCAAGGATCATGCCAAATGCACTTCCCTTATAAAGCCTACTCTGATTATACAGAGATGCCATTTTCCTTGTTCCTTTATATCTCTTCATTGAGAGCCTTCATTTCCTATCTACTTATGATTTTCCCCTTCATGACCCAAATATAAGTGCCTCTGGCATTATCTCTCTTCTTTTTAAATTCCTTTATTCCATGATTCTACTTTCTAATATCTAAGTTATTCACATTATAAGCAAATAAAGAACAAATACCAGCTCTCCAGCTTTTAGTCTTTCCCAATACCTTGCTAAGTGTCGTGTACATAGATATCTTTATTAAATGACTCAATATTAACTTTAGCATTAAGACAGAAGATAGATATGTGAGCAATTAATTTTACAGTATTAACTTATTTTTAAAATTATGTGCATAGCAAGATGAACTTATTTTTTTTACTTTATTTATTTTTTGGATTTTGGGGCCATACCAGGTGATGCTCAGGGGTTACTTCTGGCTATGCACTCAGAAATGGCTCCTGGTTTGGGGGACCACATGGGACACTGGTGGATTGAACTGCAGTCTGTCCTAGGTTAGTGCGGGCAAGGCAGACACCTTACTATAGCTTGCACCACTGCTTCAGCCCCTTTTTACTCTATTTTACTTAAAAAAATTGAGGCATAAGTTTAGAATATATATCTCACAATTTCTATAGAAAAAAAACTCAAAAGCAACAGGTGGGATTTAACAGTCTTCTGGCTTTAGGTTTCTTACCAGACTATAGTCAACTCAAGGCTCAGCTGGAAAGCATCTTTCCTAACTTATCTATATAGTAGTTGATGAGATCCTTTCCTAATAATTACTGGACTACATTCAGAACTGTTGAATCACTAGCATGAAGCTGCATTTGATCCTTTGCCAGGTGGGTCTCTTGATAGAGTATTTTGTACCATGAATGTGTGTTTTATTGGCTCAAATAATTAAGAGGGTTAGAGAGAATGAAGAGAAAGATGAAATTACAATTCTTTTTTGTTTTGTTTTGTTTTTTTTTGTTTTTCGGGCCACAACCTTTGATGCTCAGGGGTTACTCCTGGCTAAGCGCTCAGAAATCGCCCTGGCTTGGGGGGACCATATGGGATGCTGGGAGATTGAACTGCAGTCGCGATCTTTCCTTGGCTAGTGCTTGCAAGGCAGACACCTTACCTCTAGTGCCACCTCGCCA